>NC_058040.1:4959914-5084996 GCF_019176455.1 Solea senegalensis
GTAGCTGCAGATTGCATCTAAATGTCTCATCTCACACCTGCTTTGTCGCGCATGTAGGAGTGTTGTATAATTGTAGAAAAAAAAGAGCTGTAAGTATTGGTTGGGGACGGGGACAATGTATTGTCAAAGATAAAATGCATAATGGAGATCTTAATTGAAAAATTAAGTGATATAAACTGAGTTTCTGTCTCCACCCCTCTTTCACCTACATCTGTGACCTTTGTGTCTTATGTTATTGTTCTCGTGTGTGACCACCGGCTCTAAATGCAGTGAGCAGCTGAGAAGCATCATGTGTGACACTACAGTGCATCTATTCGACCCGTGAGTTTTCTACCCTGTGAAGCCAGTGCTGTAATCAAAGGGTCCAGGCACTGTGCGGCTTTATTCATTTATAAATAAAAAATTATATTTATTTTTTGATCAGAAATGTGGTCACAATAGAATGAGACCTTATGGGTTATTGTAGATATATGGGAGCACAACAGGTGGTCTGTTTGAAAGAGAACAACACTGCTTTGTTGAGATGAAGCCCAAACAAACAATCTTCTAATGCAATTTATATTTATACTGTGAGATAATATTGATGAATATTATGTTATTTCTCTGCCAGTAGATTTTGCAGTCACACTGGTCTTGTGTAGTGTGTAATCTGCCTCTGGATGTGTGCAAGTCCATATCACATCAGCATATGTTCCTGCCTCAGGATAATAACTAATAAATGGTTCTTTTGTTATAAAGTAAACAAGACTGTGGGCTGTTTGCTTCTAATTTGGAAAACTGAAACATCACAGGGTGATTTTTTTTTTTCTTTAAGCTCTCAACATTTTTTATCACAAGCTGTGAAAGGAGAGTAAAAACAACTATGATATTAAACAAAATATGACAAAAGTTCATTGCCTTGCTTTTTTTATTAAAGCAAGGTGACTGTAATAACTTTGTAGTTTGAGATTGTATGTAATCAGTTGTAATGCATGATTTGAGCATAACTTAATTTGCTTTGCCAGTCCTGTGAGTTTGTACCAGAATGCTTGGGGGAGCATACTTGTTTTTAAAGTTCTTTTGAATTGGTCGCAAACAGCATGATGTAATATTTACTAGGAGGTAAATACTGAAACTTTTAATAATCAAATAATACCAAAGTATGCCTCTAGATAAGCATGACGAGGCTTTAAAAATAAAGTGCTTTTCCTTGGACGTGGAGTTCAGAGAAGTCTATTTTTCAAAAATCTAAATTGTCCATCATAGACCATGTAGAGGAATTGGACATAGTTTTCCGATTCTGCCAAAGATGCCACTGTGGAAGTAAAAATATACTGCACAGCCTCAAAATAAGTCCCAAATGGAAGTCAAAAGCATTATGGGAAAAATGTGCCTATTTCTCACTTTATTTATAATATCAGTGAACATTTGAAGAGTTACAGTAATGGTCTTAATCACTGTTTCACTATTTTCAGCTCCACTTCAAAATACTTGCTGTCCATTTAGAGGAAAATAGATGAAGTCCAGCACATGGGAGTGGAAAACGGAGTGATTGACAGCTGATATTGTCCAATTGTAGCTGGTTGCATGTGATGCCCCTGAACTTCTGGTTGCAAAACGTCAACATGGCCTCGGCCAAATCACAATTCTGAAGGCTTCAAAGGTCGCAGGAAAACAAACATGAGGATTGAAAGTGACAAACTGCTGTCCACTAAGATTCATTTATTTAATAAAACAAAATAAAAATAAATAAGAGTTTTAAAACTTAAACCAAAGTAACTTCATTGTGCTGTGTTTTCACTGTTGAGCCTCATGTCAATTTTCATTTCATAATTTTTCTCAATTACATAGGCAGAAGAGTGTTTTTGTATCTGCGAAGAGATGAGGAATAGTTTATCTTTGAAAAATTGGTTGGTGTAACTCACTTAAATAAACAAGATATTTGTTGTCATAATGACTCTGGCCAAGATACATTCATGTAAAAATGAAACCTGTAGACCAGTGGCTCTGTTTATAGAGTTTTTTATAATTTGTTTTTTAATAAATCACATTAATGCAAAAGAGTTATAACAACACTGGCATCTGCACATGTTTGGGAACAGAGTCTGACCTTGCAAATACCTGTGGCGAATGTGAAAAAACACTTGACTCGTTAAAACAAATCTCTTGATAGCCTTCTTTGTGAAAGTGATGACTAGTGTCTGATGAGAGATTTCCTTTGTGTCGGGATGTGATGGGCTCCTGTGAGGAAAACCTTTACCAGTAAGGAAGGAAGAACTGCATTTTTCCCTCCTTATCCTGTTTGGTTTCCCGTCACTCCTGCTGCTGTTATTATAGCATAGTTTATACTTTGTCCTCTATTAGTGTTATAGATTTTAAATCTTTTTAAAAAAGGTTCAGGTAAGTGTCAGTGTGCGTATTGAGTCTCATGAGGGGAATTACAAAAAAAGGGTGGTGAGTGTTTTAGTGCCTTTTCCTGACATATATGCACACGATGTTTTGAAACAGTGTACATATTTTGCACTAAATTACACACAAGTTACCGTATATGTGATCAGTTACTTAATTTCAAAGCAATTTTCACATCAATCTTGATAAAAAGTGATTTGAAAATATTAAGAATATCCGTTTCTGTAGCTCAAACCATTTCACATTTTTCTTCGTTCCCTTTTATTTGTTGACAAGATGAAGATGACGGGGAAGAGAGAGGCAGGGAGCAGCATAATGGTTCCAAACTGGACTCAAAAACCTTAGGTCTCTAAAATATGTTTGTCTATTAAAGACGCTGCATTTATACTGGTGTAACGTACTGCAGATGACTTTTAAAAGACAAATACCAGTGTGATGTTCGGCTTAACTTTTACCAGGTCTTTACCAGCTTTGTCTCTGTTTACTCAGCGGTTTATTCACATCATCAACCATCGAGCGTTGGAGATGAGTCTGAAAGGACCTGGTCCTGCATAGTTTACCAACTTCTGTTATAAAACTTAGTGCAGGTTAAATGGCCACAATGATCATGATGAGCAGTAATGTACATTTCTACAAATGGTCGCGAGTCAGCAAAATGTTGCACTGCCCTTATTTAAGTCCCAGACTGACTTTGTCTCTATGTGGTATTTTTCTACTAAACTGCATGCCCCTGACACAGTAACTGGGGAAAAAAACAAACAACCCCCCCCCCAAAAAAAACAACTTGTCGTTTTAAAATTTCCCTAATGGAAAAGTAAATAAACAAGACAAACAGAGCAGTGCTACAACTGTATAATGGAAAAGTGAGTGCCATATAATCTGTTGACAGGTGACAAAAAACATGATGGAACGCAGCAGAGATGCACACACCAACATTCCAATGTGCACCAGACCTTAAGTCATACAGACATGAAATATTATTTTGTCTGTAGAGCACTGTCAAACCCCCCCCCGTGTCAAGATTGTTGAACCTCTCCTTTCTGTCTCCTGGAGTTTAAACAGGAAATGGAAATATACACATGCGGATAAAAGATGACAGCACTTCTGAGTGTTTGCCAGCTCGCAGAGTGCCACTGTGATCTATTAGTACAGAGCTGCCGAGGCTGTTTCTTCTGCTGCATGTTTTTTTTTGTCTTCCTTTGCTGTGCTGTGGTTTGAGGATAAGAGAATGGATGCTAGAGGATAAATGATACAAGGCGGTTTTGGTGCCATCTACCTGCCAGTCCTGGGAGCTAAAATGAGACATTTCTTTATTTTTTTATTTCTCAAACTTGTTAGTCTGTCCATTTTACAGGGCTTTGAAGTGTGCTGGCACAGTGATTATGTAAAGTTAGGGCTGTCTGTGATCTCTTAATAGGCTTCTGGACAAATTTAACCCTTTGGCTTCCTGCCTGCTTGTAGTCGGGGTCAGCAGCTTCAGCTTTACACTTCTAGACTAGAGCAAAGGCTCAGAATATGTTTCTGGTGCGTCTTATGACCTGTTTTCTCTCTCTCTCTACATTTACTCCCTCTTCCTTTGAGTAAGGTGTTGCCAAGTGTGCCACTATATGTTCTCTAAAACGCATAGTAGTTTGAATTTACAATAATTGGGTTAGATGGATTAAATGTATAGTACAAAGAGGAAATATCAATACACTAATATAAGAATGCACCACCTCACATGATCTGCTTTTATAATCCTGCTTAACTAAAAACAACACAAATATTAGTAAATAAATAGCATTATATCATGTAGAAGAGGTTTCCTTTGTTTTGACTGAGTATCACACAATTGAGAGGCACATGTGTAAAAAAATATAGGTCAAATATTTGACTATCTTTTACAGTCAGTTTCCAACTTTGGGGTTTGACCTTAGAGGATCACAAGATAAATAAATAATTAAGGTGGTTAAAAGAAGAAGAAGAAGAAATGAAAGCAATAGAAGCGCTGCAACACAATCTAATCTAAATGAACTGTTACTGACTAACTGGTATTAGTGAGATTTTGTTTTTATAAATATCTGTTTAAAGATTCTTAAATGTGAATATGTTATGGTGTCTCCCTGCTGATATGAACAGAAGATGAACAACTCTGTGGACAAAACGTTTGTGGGTGTTGTTCATTTTGAGGTTTATGGACTAAATTATTCATTGATTAATCAAGAAATGAATCAACAGATTAGTCACAATCATACATGTAATGTTTAATTGCATCCCCAGTGTGCTAAATAAATGTGCTTAGTTAGTTTCTCTTATAACTGGTTTTTTAACTGTGCTTGAGTCAGTGTTAGAAACTGTCTCATCCTGTTTTGTTTTTTTCCCTGCAGGAAAATACCTTCTGCTCCCGAACAACCCCCATCAGACACAGCCAGCATGGCAGCCGTCACCAGAGACCTCTAACCTGGTCCGCATGCACTCCCTGAATCTCGGGAAGTCGGACCCCTCCCTCACCTCCAGCCTGGTCAGTACTTCCCACTTATTGATATTCTACAACACTACATACTGTGTTGAGATCCAATGAGGATACTCCAATGACATCATCCCTTTGTGCTCCTCCATGTTATTCTTGTTGATCTGGTTACACTGGGTAACTGTATGTAACCAGATTATATGAGTGTTCAATACAACATGGTAAGCAAAGTGTATTTTCTGAGAGTATATTGCTGTCACAGTTCAGTCCTGAAATGAGAATATCTGAATTCAATGGTCAGTGTAAAATAAATAAGGCACATATTGCAATAATAATATAACAATAGTCTATCCTGTAAACCAATCCCTGGTTAAATCCTCCTGAAAATGGACAAAAGTGTGCTTGCAGAAGAACGGATAAAACCAGTAGTGCAGTAATAAATAGACAAACAAAAAGCAACAAAGAACTGTTCTGCTCGCCACCATGGAAAATCACACACTAGGGTGACTCATACACTGTGCAGTTAAATTGTATTATGGAAGAACAATTTTGCTCAGGTCAGTAAATTTGGTGTATCCCACTGCTGCCATTCTGATTTTTCTGAATGTGAAGATATGTCAGTAGGCACACGACACATACTTGTTGTTATGTTGCATATCTTTATTTTTTATTCGTCTCACAACATGAGCTTCATCAGTTTGTCAAGGATAACTAAATACACACACAAAGGCCAGCACTGAAGATCAATGCGTGCCTCTTTTTAGGAAGCATGCAAATGTAATCAGCCACGGCAGAAAAAAAGAATGAAAACAGGCAAATTAAAAGGAAATATTATGAACCTTAGTTGCATTTGTAGTTTGAAGTGAATGAAGTCATGAAGACGTGACCTTCACCACGGTGTGCACTGTTCTCTCAGATGACACGGATAGAGAACCCTGGGGGTCCATCATGATCTTGTTGTCTCAGGAGTGAGATGCAATCAAAAACAGAGGCTAATCCAATGCTGTAAATCTATGAGTCATTCCCAGTGTGCGTGCGCGTGTGTTATCAGATAGACAAAAGGTTAATGCAATGAAATGCATTTGAGGCTGGTGTTTGTTTATGTGCCTGTGCTTTTAGTGTAACTGTGAGAATATTTGGCAAGCTGACATGTTCACCTTTTAATGATTGGAGTGGGTCGACCCACAAAAAGGCGTTATAAACATAAACCAGCGGTATGTTTGTTTATGACATCATGGTTAGTGGCTTGTTTACACTCATAACATAATGCAACCACTATTGAATGTGATCCTGGCGACTGGTTTTGAGCAGTCAAAAAATGACAACACTGTGTATTTACTTAGCTTGAACCACACAACATTAATGATGGGAAAAATGGCTAGAGGCATTCTGGGTGATTTTAATCATTTCAATTTTGAATCAGTTTCAACTCAGTCTTCACACTGGGGGGCACTAGTATCCTTGTGTTTGTAAAAGCCACAAATGAATCCCTTGTAGGTTTAAGTGCCTGGCAGAGTGAATGAATGAATGATGCATGATTTCCTCTAACATAATTGTCCTCCAGTGGACAAGTAATCCAGTTAATGTTTAAATTTAACCACTTATTGACCTAAGTATGTAACATCTTTGCCATTTTTTTAAAGATAATATGATTTACTGATACCTCTAAATACAGGTGATTACTTTGAAATATTTTCTTTGCTGGTGTCAAAGCTGGTGGGAATTAAGTATCGTGCTAGAAGAGACAGTTTCTCTTGCCACACAATTACAGTCTGTTCTTGTACCGTCTGTACTTATACATTATCTCAAGGCAGAAACCTTCAATTAAATAAAACCTACCTAGAGGAATTTGAACGCATGTGTTAAGATTTATAATTACAGGTAATAGAATATGTTGTGTTTGAAATAGAAGTGCTCTGTGGATTCAGTCACAAGTGGAGGACTTGCAACTCAGCCGGAGGTGAGGCTGCAAGGTCATGGAGACCCAGCAGTCTAAAACATTTTATTTTTCATCAGACTTCATTCAGTAGATGGGAACTCAGATCTATGGTTTAAATTGGCCTTAGTAGCGCACCGCTTCACATGTTTCTATGTGGCACACTGCAACTCTCCCTCTCCAAAATTAGTTTTTATGATGTTAAAAAACCTGGACAAAGTGCAGTAAGGGAGTAGCTCTTGCTAAATCTTAAAGGTCACTGAGGTGTAACAATTATCAAAGTTCTCCCACCAGGACATTAACATTTAACACCCTTTACACTGGACATCTTACGAGAAAGTGCTTTGCTCTCTGGTATTTTGTGAACAGAGTTAAATCAGAATGCTGCCAAATACATTGTTTTGCTTTTTCCTTGACACCAAAACCAGTTTTTTTGCATGTTGAATGTGGGTGTTACTGCCAATGGACAAGTTATATAATTGTTTGTGCCTGAACATTGGACAACACAGATCACCACGGCAACCCCAGTCCTTAATTTTTCACTTTTCTAGTGTTTTATTTGAAGTCTTAATTTTGCAGCTCTCTGGATCTCGAGCATGAATGGTACAATCTCACTTTTGATTGGCTGATCATTTTCTTACAGCTGAGCCATCCATAGGTAATTGACTGCAGCCAAATACTCAATAAATCCTGTTCTGAATGTTTCACACCTGGGTCCACCAGGTTATCATACCTGTACTATAGATGAGCATGTTTACAGCACACACTGACGTTCTCAGTGGCTGTTCACTTGTTTTGCATGCACAGGTGCATTCTTTTTAATGGAAACGTGTGTCAGAAGCACACATGAACAAGAGCAATGTGGTCACAATGTGCAGTCTGTTGCAGCGTGCACCAACATGAAAAAAAAAAAATGTTCTGCTGATGCTTATTTCATACCAGACAGTTAAAAGAAGTATGATTTTTAGAAACTAGACACCAAGAAGCTCCATCAGAAACTATCCATTTTTTCCCCATTTGTAATCACACCAGAGTTCTGGCTCTGCAGGGCTCTGAAAATGCTCTTTTCCGATTAGCGTATAGGTAGCTAATTCAAGACAGCTGTATGAATGGACTACACAGAGCATCTGCCTTTTGCATCGTCGATTCATAGTTTACTAATTTATGCGTGGTAAGTTTTATCACTTCTCAGCGTGAGCATGATGTCATGTGTGGCGTGAAATCCGATGCAATACTACATGTACGTTTGTTGTCATTTCTACGCTTAGATGCTGCCATGGTTAGATCACAGTAGCCACAAACCTGACACGTTACAGCAAGGAAATCGACACGGTATTGACACTGACATTTTTTTTAGCATAACGTCCTCAATTTAGCGTAAAGGCAAATTATAGTGTAACGGACCGCTACACTAAATAGGAATGGCCATTTGATGTAAGCTGTGGTCTACGGGACACATACACAAATGGTGGTACAATAGATTATGAGTTCAGTCAACATAAGCTTTAGCCCTAGTAAGCTGTTAAAGTACCTACCCTGAAGTAGGAGCTGAAAAGGTCCTTATGATGACGTTCCCAGAATTACAACCATTCCCTATTTGTTCGTGGAAAGACAAATAAATAGGGTGTAATTTCCAGATCTATACAACTATGTAAAAGTACCTCTGGTGGATAAGCTTGTATTGTAACATCATAAAGACACAAGGTAAATTTAATGGCTCAGTTTCTGAATAATATGTGCATATTACTGTAATACTTTTCACAATGTTTGTACTGAACCTTGATTTAAAGTTGCAGTTATTCATCCGCAGTTATTGTATTATCCTGTCGTTATTGTATTATCCTGTCTTCATTAAATGGTTTAACCTTGGGCGAAGACTGAAAGAGACAAACACCTCTCTGTCTTTTCAGTGGAAACTGCGGCTCATTCTTTTTACCTCTTAATTGATATTCAATTCTCAAATAAAAAAAATGTCCCTTTTATCTCTGTTCTGTGCTATGAAACAGGATTTCAACAGCCTCTTCAGTTTGCTTTAAAACAACAAAGATGCTGTTGTGATGCAGATGGAGCGTTGGTACTTACGTATAGTAGTATTAATGTGAAGCAACAGTCCTTGACCTAAGTGACCGCATTTATCAGCTCTCCATTCATTCACCGACTTGCTGCGTCTTCGTTATTTTTTTCTTGCTTGATATTCTAAAAAAGTGAATTGCAAGAGCTGAGGCTATAAATTAACCAATTTATAGCCTCAGCTCATCCTAAGATTGTTTTAATTTGGTAATACAACAGAATTCACTTTACATTGCTGTTTGGCTCTGGAGAGATGCTAAAACAGTCCCAGGGATTGTATAGTTTAAATCTTTGCACAGATGGTGCTGATTCTCAATGCAGATGTCAGTCAACAAGGGACATGAGCAGAATTGGCTTCCTTGACCGTGAGCGTATTTGCATGGTGACTCACTGCTGCATTGTGTGATGATGATGCTCTTGAACTAACCCACTGATGTAACATTTGAAAACATGTTGGTGAAATGTTACTAAACCTTTCTGTGTTTTTATCTGTGCTAGGCACAGTAAAGATTCAAGGTCAAAAGAATAAAAAATAAGTGAAAATAATACAGAGAGACTGAGAATAATGTAAAATACACATAATAGAAAGGAATGTGAGTTTATTTTTCCCTCAGTCTCTTCACGGCAGGTTTAAGACCCCTCTGGCTCTGTCCGCCACCCCTGTTATTGCTTTCTGCCTTTTTTTCCCCTCCTTTCTGCTCCGTTATCATGCCCCTGGGTGTGTTGCATGGCTCTTTGACTACAGTGTGGCACATCTCTCTTGACTGTGATGCTCTTTGGCAGAAAATCAATACTTCACCTCTGGTGTGATATGGAGATAAGACTGTCATAATCCTGATGTTGTGCCTTTGTTGGACTCTCATTCTCCCTCATAATTGAAGTCAGCGATGTCCTTTACTGATAACATTGTTGTTGGAGTTTCTTCTTGCAAAGAAAGGAGCTGGAGTTTATGTGAACAGACATAAAGTGCATTCATGTTTTTTTTGTTTTTTTAAGATTAGCCTACCTAAATACTAAATTATGTAGCTGACTAACATACTGCTTTGAAAAATAAGTTGGTCTACTTACCTTCTACCTAACGAGTGTATGAGTATCTCTGTGTGGGTTATAATTGTTTACAAAAACACAAAAAAAGAGCAGAGCTGGACCTCAAAATCCATTAAACTTATTTACCTTGACAGTTTCCCTACAGGGAGTATAACTCTAATTGTGTGTTGGTATTTCGGCAGTATTGAGTTATTTTTGTGACAACACTGTCTACTGTGTAAAAGGATTGACATCTAATGCTGTGTCCACAACAGACTGTTATTTTTGACGGCATAGCTCTTGCGGGTTTATCACTTTTTCAGATCCCCCAAATCACAAGACCATACTGTAAACATCTGGGTGTCACATAAATGGAACTGTCACTCTTGATTCAGTCATGCAGGCGACGTGCTTTTTAATTTACATCCTGTCACATCTGAATCTCGGGACCAAGATGATTTTGTTAGGCACAAAATAACTTTGTTCTCCTTTTTGAAAGTGAAAAATTAAGTGAGGGGGAAAAAAGCGTATGAGATTTTATAAGTGGACTTGAGCTGATATGTGAATGTATGCTTTTCAAAGTTTAAAAAAACCCAGAGCAATAGAGTGATGCATCTCAGACATTGGTTCTTCCTGTTACTGTTTCTTTATTCACTGTCAAGGTTAAAAACTTGCCTCATCCATTGGGTGTTTGGCTGTACAGAGTTTTATCATGCTTGGATATTCTCAGGCCTTTGGCTTTGGACAGATGGATTCTTTGCTCTGCTTTGTGTGGAGGGAATTGACTCATTCTCTCCTCTCCTCATAGACCATGTCCCTCCTCTGCCTGCCTCATACCTGCAGGTTGCATCTTGGTCTGATAAGCTCAGGCAGAGCAGAGGCTGTGGGTCACTCAATCAGTGCTCTCCACATGCTCCGAGTCAGATCTCACTTTTTTCTCCAAAGGCAGTGGAAAAAAACCATAGCTGCTTACCTGCTAGGAGGAAATGAGTCACAGACGACCCCTGGACTTTTTCCAAAGGCTATTCTATGGCTCTGCCGGCACAAAGTGTCTGCATGCTTTTATGGCTGCCCCTAAAACCCACCTCAAAGCAGCTTTACTTTGTGTGATGCTTTTTTTCTTCTAAACACTATCGTCTTTTTATTCCTCTATTCACGCTTTACATTTAAACTAAAGTTAAAGATAAAGTTTAGATTTTAATTGATATTTGAGTATCAAGACTTCATGTATATTTTGGTCCTCGGCATACCAGAAAACACATGCAAATATCATTATAAAATCTTTTTATTTTCGATCAACTGTACAAAACTTAAACATTCAGTTTACAATCACTAGGTTTTCATTAAAATGCACTGCAAAAACTGTTTTTCCATCCACTGCTGTTGAGCAAATATAGGAAGAGGCACACGATACACAATACACTGAACGTGGTGTAGAATTACACAATATCACTTATAGCCCCTGCAAAGCAAAAATATACCATTATGGGATTTTCTTTGTCCATATTGCTCAGCCCTACTGCTTCCCCATATATTATCACACTAATATTTACTTCTTGCAATAAGTTGATAAATGTTGTGGTTTCCTCATCCGCCCATTTGTACTAAATCTTCATCTGCCTTTCCTGCAGTTTCTACTATTTTTATTCCACTACAGCAAAATGTGGAAGCTGGAGCAATAGTTCAGTCATTTATTCCCTAAGTCCGTTTCCATTGTACACATTCACATTTACATTATATCGATTAGCCAACATTTTCACCTCCAAAATGTGATATTTCAAGATGTTTTCTGTATGCACCAGTCAAAAGTGCACAGAGGAAAAGCAGAGCAAACTTAAAGTTGAATAAAAGATTGACTAATATATGATTTCAGTTCAGTAAGCTGTAGTGCTTGTTACTATAGAGACTCTCTATTGAATGAGACAAATGACCCCTCCCTTATGTTCCTGTAGCTTCTCATCTTCATTATTAGTCCAATGTAGAATTTTCCCTAATTGTTCCTTTGAGCTGAAACAGCCTGAGCACTGACTTGAGACTTGTCAGTTGAATATAACAGGGTTCTTTAATTCCCTCAGGTAATCCGGACGACATTGTTCGAGCTGAAAAAAAGTTAATGACTGGAATTCTTGTCCTGAGTTTTTAAGGAGGTTCGTTCAGAAATGGACTGATTAGCTCCTCTCTGCTGGCTTATCACCACCACAGCAGCAGCACAAATGACAGTGGCCACTGCCACACAAGAGCTTTCCATTGCGCAGGTTGATGTGGCGGTCACCTGTCTGACAAACCCAAACACCTCCACCATCAGCCGTAGTCATGGACATCCAAGGCTGTGCTCTCTAAGAGAAATCATTTGAGCTTGGCTGGAGATGAGGAGAATGGAAGGGCCCTACTTAATATTCACAGGGCAGAACCACAGTGAAAGCAAATGAGTGAGAGAGGGTGGGAAAAAAGAGAAGGGGTGGGGGGGGCGGGGGTCAAAGAAAAACACAGACTGAGACAGAATACAGAATTACCAGTTAGAAAATGGCAGCCAGGAATTGGAACCAACTTATTTTCAAAAATGCTAATAATTCAGCAGAGTGTGGGGACATTGAATGAGAGCGTGAAAATCTGGTGGTCACTGAGGAGCTGTCAGAGACTCGAGCAACGTATGAAATTGTAAAAAATTGACACAGGATGCATAATGGTTTATGCAGCGACGTGTTGATATCAGCATAATTATGATTGAGTACCTGGTTTGTTTGCCATGGAGGAAGAGTTTGCAACAGTTTGTGTGACATTCTCACTGATCTACTTGGCCATTATTTTCTTCCTCTGCCTTCTCTTCTTCTGTGAGTGTGAGATGTAGTCTCTGCCGTCATGTTTCTGTCACCAGCCTTACCTCCAGGTGTGTGTTTTGCAGTCTCCATATAACTCATCGACTGGAATGAGAGCAGCAGGGCTGTTCGGCTGCGTGCAGCAGACAGGATGCCAGGCTTATTGTTGGGGTTGAGGCAGAACAATACTGGGAAGGATATCCTCATTTTCATGGTCACCTATGGTGCCCAAAATGCGTGGCTGCACAGAGAAATGAGTCTTGGGGCTCCCCTTGTCCCCGGTGCCCCCATTGCTACACTAAATTAAAATTGCCCATCCTTCTCTGCCTGATTCTCTCGCTGCCTTTCCTCTCTCTCTTGCTCCATCTCTCCCTCACTCCTGAAGTTACAGAGGAGAGGAACAAGAGGAGGTGTCACCTGACTGCCCCCCTCCAATCAGATAAGTTTCTGATGGAAGTGTTTAGCAGCTGCTTAGATCAGATTTAGCCTGAGGGAGGGAGGAATGGAGGGTGGGAGGGATGGAGAGAGAGAGGGAGGGATGGAGCAGGCGGCTGGAGCGAGGCAGTGCAGCATGGCTCTGCACCGGTAGAGAGGCATGATCAGTCGGCGCTTTGTACCATGGACGAGTCCAGCATTCTGAGGAGACGAGGGCTACAGGTAGGCAAGCAAATGAGCTTGTGCATGGAGCTGTGTGTGCAGGACATGTTTGTGCTTTCCGAGGCTGCAGTAACGTTTCCTCTTTAACGGAACACAGTTGGGACTTTTTGTGTTTAATACAGAGTGAGCATTGATATGCTTGTGTCCTACATGTGAGGAATCTCCTGGCAGAACTGTATGCAGACAGTTTTCAGTACATGCAACTCACTAACAGTTGACTTTTATTAGGATGCTGATATGTCTGTCTCCACTTAGTTTCTCTGCACACATGTGGAGAAAATAGTCGACATGTTACTTTTTAAAAACAACCTTGAATCATTTGTCAGATTTTATTTGTGTTGGCTGACAACAGAGGGAATAAGAGCTGTGCGTCCGTAGAGCAAGATTGATTACTGTATGTTGTGTCAAGGGCTTTCTGGAGCTTTATTGACTTTTTTATAATGGGATGCAAGTTGAGGCTTTTGCCTCTCTGTCAGAAATCTTGACAGAACTCTGAGCTTGGATCAGGACAACAGTCTTAATCAGATTATTCCTGCCATCTCTCTGCCATTACATGAGATTTAAATAGAAGTGGAAAGGGAGCACAGTGTGTTCTGAAATATGAAATTACTTGTATTTCTCTCAATGCATGATCTTTAATCCAAGATCTCTCAGACGTTAATGATTTCCTCCGGCTGAGCCGACAAAGCCTGCAGTAGGTGTTACAGTCGAGCATAAATTGGACATGATTTATTATTTTGCTTACTCTTGACTTTCACCGCCTACCGAGTAAATGATAAGGAAGTCTCTTTTTATATTCAGCTCAAATGACTGCATGTGTTTTTAATCACAAACACCCTGTGGTCCATTTAATCAGGCTGAGTGATGCCTTTGATTCATCATTTATTTCACAATAAACAACAGTAAGTTCTGAATATTTGATAACTCATTTTCCCTCATTAATGTTTTAATTAGCTGTTAAAATTTGACTTTTATGTTCATGAATGTGGTGTCATTGTGTTTCTCTGTGATTATGGGTCTGTATGAAAATTGATTTGACATTGAATTTATGCTCTTTGAACATTTTATGGGCTTTCTTTTTCAAGAAACCAGTAATATTTCTAATATTAGTTGTATGTGTGTTTATCAAAGGCTTCCCAACAGTAATTTTGTGCACAGTTGCCTTAATCTCTTTATTCCTTTGTTGAACTGGACACCACCATCCACCATCTCCCCCTCTTACACGCTTTCTTCTTCTTCACAAGACTCCTTTATGCAGCAGAACTGAACACAGTGAGGAGGCTCCTGTGGTTTCAGGCTGCTCAAACGTAACGTTCGCATTCAATAGAAAACACGGAAGTTGGTTTGTCTAGCAAATGAGTTTAACTGGTCCAGCTGCACAACTTCCCATTCATTGTCAGCAGACCAGGAAGACATGACATCATTGGAGTTTGGACCTTGTTGATGTGAGTGGAGAGTAATAACAAGACTCTCTTTACAGTTAAGAATGAGCCTGAGTCTGTTCTTCTCTGGTCAAACTAGATGGTTGAGAATTTAGTGCTGTTTCTCCCTGTTATTTGTATTTCAAGACCTTGGTATGTATTCATTTATCTATTGAACCAATAGTTTAACATTTCAGAAAATCTCCTCATTTGCTTTCTTGGCGAGTGTGAGATGATAAATAACACTTGTGTTGTCTGAATGATAAATGTGAAGCTACAGCTTAGTTAAGTACAAAAATTGGAAATGGCCTGGCTCTGTGATAGATTACGAAATCTACCCACAGCACTAAACCTTACAAATCAATGTTTTATCTATTTTATTTTTACCCGTTTTAAAAAAGCAGTGGTTTAAAATGATAAACTGTCAGTGTGTCCTGGCCAGTAACGGTACTTGTAACCTGTGTTCTAAGCTAAACTAATTAGCTGCTGGCTGTTATTTAATACACAGAAATTAGGGCGGTATCGATTTTTCACATCAAACTAAAAACAAACAAACTTGTATTTACCAAAATGTCAAACCTTTCCTTTAGCAACAATATATTTATCATCTTGTTGTTGTCTCTGGTATACGTAAGAAAAGAAATGTTGACTGAACATCTAAAAGACAATAAATGATACAGATGTATGTTTGCACATCTGTGCTACCATGGTGTTCACTCTTGTGGAATTTGGGTAAATTGGAACTTAAGAATGCGATGGGTTTGCCATGTCTTTTTTTTTTTTGACTCGATCAGTCATGAAGAACGAGAAGAGAAAGCTTTAGTGTGCTTGTTGATGTCTAATGAATGTGACGGGGTACTGTATTTATTTTTAGATGTGTTGAAATCAACCAGACTGACTAACAATACACAAGAGTATTATTGTTTCCAACCACCAGACCCATTAATGAGTTCTCTAAATAAATTGCCAGCTAAAGTGTGTTGTTCAATTCAGTTTGAATGTCTGTTGTCGGTGTGTTGTCTGGAGGAAGTTAGGTCAAGTTAGACGGAATGGTTTAAAACAAGGTGACTATTATAATAATATAATTAAAGAAAATGTTGATTTTTTTTTTTTTCAAACCTGGAAATGATGGCGATATTCTTAAATGTCTTGTTTGTCCACAAACCAAGATGCTTGGATTTTTAATGATCCAGAAACCAGTAAATATTCAAATTTAAGAAGATGAAAAACACAAAATAGTTGACAATTAGTAATTGATTAATAATCGATTCGCGTAATTGTTTCAGCCCTACATGCAATAACTTTCCATATAAAAAAACTATTCATAGTTTACAAAGAAAGAATGCCAAACAGGACGACAGAATCTGCACTTTGTCACTTGCTGTTACTGTTCTTCTTCAAATGTTGGTAATGTCAGTGCATCTATAACAAGGCATCAGTTGCCATCCTGCCATGTCTGAAGCTGTTTCACTTTCATAAATAACAAGCAGCTCTTCTCTTCAATGCTGTGTCTCTTTATAAGGTGATAACCTCTGGTTTCTGTTTGTGTCTGTTGTCTCACTTAGTTTGTAGTAGAGTTTTGTCCCTGCATCGCTGCCATGTTCCCTCATTATATAAAATTTGTGATGTACATAGGTTTAATGATGCCTATGGTAGACATGTCCTCTATCTTAATTAAGAGCAGCCTGGCAGAAGCTACCTCATCACATTGTGAGCTTTACTGTGCTTCTGACGTCCATCTGACACTGCTTCATAATAAAATGTAGTTAACCAGACAAGCGCAGTGACATTGTGTGTCTCTAAAGAGCTGTTTGTGTGAAGTGGTGTGAGCCAGCTGGTGGGAGAAACAGCCTGGCCCACGATCCACAGTTCTGCAGCACCAAAAAAAAAAAAAAAAAAAAGGACATCAACTTGCACAATTTTGATTGCACTTTTATGGCTCGCCCATAAACCATGTTCGTTTTAACGTAACTGTATTTTAATGAACGTGCACTCAGTTCAAGCATCAAAGAAAACGCCGTCATCAGGGAGGGACAAGTAAACAAGATGATCTCTCTGTAGTTGGAGGAGGTGAGCGGCCTCTGAGTGTCCTTGTGCGAGATGGAGTTTCTTTGAGCTACAGCACCACATCAGTGATGCTGTGGAAAGGGTCAGACTCATAGATTAAGTTCTCTTTGACTAAGAATGATCATAAAATGAAATGTTCCTCATCGCTTTCAAATCAGACTGAATAGATTATAATGCCAGGTCGACTTAAATGCAGAAGGTAAGTTATATTTCAGAAAATGTTTGCACAACTTGAAAGTTCAAACACGTCTGTATAAGATTATACATTATAAACATCTCTGCCTATTTTGCTTTTGATAATTTTTAAGTAATTAAAATATATATAAGCTACAGAGGAGATCTCAGAAGTCACGACTCAAATTTTAGAGGGGACCATAAAGTGTAGAATTGTGTGCAATAGCAGCCTCTAGTGTGGGTCCAAGGAGCTACTCTAAATGCTCCAGCAGACAGCTATTACTGCCATAAACACTTATTAAATAATATATTATGCGATTTATTTGAAAAAGAGAGAATTAAAATATCAATACTTTGTTGTCTATGAAGATAACTTGTTTTGTCCTCTAAATTAAGTTTATTCTCCTGCTGATGTTTAATGTTGGCTCTTCTCAGAATACATGTGAGGAAAAATGTAATGTGATTTCCTGGGGAGAACATTCTCTCTGGTATATTATTTTTCTGGATCAATAGCGATCTCATAAACATTGTTGTGTTTTTTGTTTTTTTTCTCCCAAATTTGTCAAACAAATACAAAGGTGCACTAACAGAGAAATAAATTTACCAGTATTGTTACTTTTGTTGTTACCCTTTATACCATTTCTGCCACATGGTTATTAACATACATGGAATTCACTTTGTTATTTAAAGTCTAAACGGTAAAAAAATAATAATTAAGAGACTCAGGTACAATGAACTGTACTGACATGATTAGTTCAATGAATTAGTGAATTCTCCGTCTTAGTTTGCACATCACTGTCATTTGCAATTGCTTCTGTCAAACATGTACAAGGCATGTAATAGTGACAGTTTAGTGCAGTTACAGGCTAAATTAAGTCACTAACCAATCGTGTACAGAGTGCAACAGCAGTGAAATGTGTACTGTAAACACACAGGAACAGTAACATCACAAAACTGTATTCAAATAACACATTTTGGCAGAAGAGGATGTGGTACTTCATTTTCTTGTGGTATTTACAAGTATTTTAACACCCTCCACTGTTATTACCACCAGCATATTTGTTATTCACAACCTGTTGTTGGAGCCTGAATGTGAAATGAGGTATAGTTTTAAGAGTGGCCAAAAATCACTCTTGCTTCTACAGTGGTGTTGCAGAGTAATGTGTTTCTCACTCACAAATGATCTTTGGCTGAGTACAAACACTGGGCCTGCAGAGAGCACATTAACCAAAACACAGGCAGAAGTTTAATGTTAGCGGTCGTGAAATTAACGATAATTAGCTGCAGCTGATAGAATCTACTGCCAGTGACGTTTGTCATTTAGTCGGCGGTGGAAAGGGGGCCGTCAGTGCTGGTTTAAAATTAGAAAGCCGCTCCTGTTTGCCTCTACATGCCCTACGTGTAAAAAGCCTGCGGTCAGTGTAGTTGTTGATGTGGTGGTGGTGGAGAATGTGGAGAAGGCTGAAGTTTGGCCCTTGGGGATTTCTCTGAATATGACCATCGGAGAGTTAGGATCAGTAACCTTGCCACATGGATTTGAAAGTGTTTCAAGAATCCCTTTTATAAAAACAACTGCTCAGGTTAACCGAAATAAAATGACCTGTGACTGAAGGTTAGATGCTGTTATTTGAAGGTATGGATATGTATGTAATGATTGGCTTTAGGGTTTGCTTAAAGGAGATCATCATTAGAAGAGAGGGATCATCAAATTAAACAATCATCATGCTCAGAGCCAGGCTTAAAATGAATGGTTTCCCTTGTGCAACATTGGACGAGGCAGTGGATTAAGCACTTGTGACACCTAATATCCTGCTTTTGAGTGAGAACGTGTCCGTGCTTGGCTCTGGAATCTTTCCCTGCTGGTGTAGATGATCAACCTGTTGGACTAGGCATAAATATCACTTTAGACAGTAGGTCTTGGGTTTACCAGGTTAACACAAGACTAGTGTTTATGCATGTAGCTTCTGTGTGATCAAAATTCAACCCATTGGTGGTTTATAAGTGGTCCAGGGTTTTATTGATCAGTTCAACCTCTACTAATCTCCAGATGAACTTGAGGCCTCTGACTTTGAAGCAGCATTTAGATTAGATTGAAAAAAAGAAGATGAAACCAATTAATCGAGCTACCTTTGTTGCCCCTTTAATTGTTATGCAGAACTAGGGACTTGAGTATTGATGGAAAAAAAAGATTGTGCTCAAAATGTATATACGATTAGTTATACTTTGTTTTAATGACAAGAGGTATTTATTGGGGTAGCACTTATCCAAATTTTGGCAGAAGTAATGGCTGTAAAAACGTCATTAATTACTTAGTTGCATTTCTATGAGTGCTCCAAAAACCTGTTTGAGAAAACATATCTGCTGCTTGTGTTATATAAGGGACATAAATCATAAAGTGTACACAAGGTAAACTGCTTGTTTTATACTTTTACATGCTGCTCAGTGCGGAAATTGGATTTATTATTCACACTACAGCTTTATAGCTTCCTGCCCTTTATGATTCATGTTTATCGAGTGGTGGAAGGTATAAGACCAACTTGTAAGATGTAACTTCTGCTCAAGGAAGACATTTGTCTTCAAGTTATTTAACATGCAATCAAGAAGGGAATGAAACCTAATGAAAACACACGCCTTTTTGTTTGTTCTTTTGTCATAGTTTACGCAACATAATATTTGAATTACAAAATGCAAAATTCGGCTTTTTGTGAGCAGTTATCAGTAGTTTTCTAGCAGTGCAGAGACAAAATCCTTTGTTTTTAGATGTACTGTCAGTGTCTCACAGTTAAAATTACATGTAGCCCAAAGGCAAACCCAGATTGAATCAGAAAGATTTGGAAATATACACTTTATTCCTTTAGTATTTGAACATATTTTTTGTTCTTCAGGCAAAATCTCCCACAGAGTTGTTTAAATATTGATGTAAATCTACTCATGTTAAACCTCGAGTCTCTGCACTTGAAGATACCGTCTTTTATTTTTATTTTAAAGCAACTGTGCTAAAGCTCACAGCCATAACTGTCCGCTGTAACTGTACAAATATTTACTCTGATTTAATTCCAGGTGTTGTGTTGACAACTTCATGACTTGTGAACAGGGATTTTACCACCAGTCAGCAGCAAACCACGTTAAAACCAAGTACACCTTTGATCTTGAGATGTGGGAAAATCCTCACTACATGAAGGAGAATTATTGATGAAGTATTACACAAAGACCTTTTTACAAGAGCAGTTCCACAGCTTTGATGTGGTGTCTTGGAGATGATGTTTTGTTGCTCGAAGTCATCTTTTGACATTTACCCTGGGGAACAATTCCGGCTTCATCATGTGACATTTGTTATTTCTTAAGCAGTGAAAACTTAATTGGACAAACAAATGATTAGAATACAACATTTACTTTCATCACCAGTTTGTCTTCCAGACTGACATTTTGAAAGATGAAAGGATTTCATGCTGTTACACTCCAGTTTTCATTGCCCACTTGACAGCTCTGTGATCTACAGTGTCTGACATAATCAACTGTAATGGAAATTTTAGCATTTGGAAAACTCCTCATGTCAGGAGTTTTGCTTCAGTAAATTCAATCTTGAATCATTTGTTTACAAAGATGCATGTCTTGAAACTTAGTAGATATCATCTGCAATCAATAACCCTTAAACTACGGATTTAATAAAAAAAAAGATCGATGCAAAGTTTTTTTTGTTTAAATTGTTATTGAGTAGTTGAGTAAGGATTCTGTGAGATGCTGAACAAATCTCAATTAGAACAAAATGCTGTAAGTAAGCGAATAAATAAATACTGCACCAGTGAATGCAAAGCCATGTTTCTTTAAACAACTAGGAGTGTCAGACACGTTTTAGTTCAGGGGTCACATACAATGCAATTTAATCTCAAGTGGGTCGAACGAGTAAAATAATAGCATAATAACCTATATATGTAAAACCCCTTGTTTTACATTTAATAACACATCTTTTTCTAAAACATGTCATAAACAACCTGAAATGTCTTGAGAAAAATAAGTGTAATTTCAACAATATTATGCCTAATTTTACCATTTACACATGCATTACAACTTGCAGATCACAGTGGATTTGCAAAGGCACAACACATTTAGTCACAGGTGATTCACATTATGGTTAGATTCTTATCATACTGTGAAATTTTAACCAATTCATCCTGCGGGCTGGATTGGACACTCTGGTGGGCCGGTTCTGGCCTGCTGGCCATATGTATGACACCCCCTACATTCTGAAACAATGAATGAAGGAATGAAAAATTGTGAAGGGGTTTATTTGACAACAGTGACTGCCTCACCGTTATCCTTCTTGTTAAATGGCTACTTAATCAGAAAACAATTTGGGAGCAAGTATTGATTTAAATCATGAAAAAAACGTCATATTGCTTTCTCATCGTAAAATGTGGGGTTTAAACTGTGCACGTGCACAGCCTCTACAGGCACACCGTGTGTCCTCAAAGTAAAATACTTTTTATGTATTTATACTGGAGGCTTGTCCTCCATTTTGACCCTGGTGTGTTCCATGTCTCCTCTGTGCACCTCGACTATGGAGCTAAAAGCATAAAAGTTTATATTGTCATCTTCTCTGCACATACATATAAGTTAATGTTAGAAAAATATATGACAAGTCACACAGTGGCAAAATGACTGGACTTGTGTGCATTGATGCAGGCTCTCTGTGTGATTACTCCTGAGCAGCAGTCCATTACACTTAACAATGGTGTGTATGTAACAGGCCACTATATGTTGCTATTGTCCAATCAGAATCGAGGATTCAACCAAGCTGAATAGTAAGTCATGGTATAGCCAACATATAAAGTGCAGTGAGTAGCTGTCTTCCCTATTTTTCTGTTAGTATTAATATTGTGTGTGTAGTATTTATTCTTAACAAAATAATCATTGTCTAATAAAAAAAACAAACTATAAAATACCTAAACTATGATATAAACTATCTATAAACAACATTGAAGTTACCAAATTGTAAGTAGATATCACAGAACAGGAATCTATCTGAAAAGTTAACAAGACAGGTCCCATTGTAAAATTGTAAGCAAAAGTATCTTTGTAGTTTTATAGGAAACATGTGGACCATGTATTACATGAATCTATTTATTCTCTCTGAATCTGTTGCTGTTGATATTGAGCTTGTTGGAAACACAGTTTGATATTGATGCACTGCTCAGAATTGAATACATGAAGAGAATTTCTTTCTGTAAGGAATCATTAACTTGGAGCTCCACTCTGTTGCTGATAAAGTGAGAGAAGAAACATGTTTGAAAGGCTGTCGATGAAAATTATGATTCTTATGATTTCAGTCCTGGCTGTAACGGCAAGTGCTGGTAAATACTATGAGCTATTGGTTGAGTAGCTGGTCTGTGAACACATACAGTTTAAATCCAAGCCATATGTTTTTAAGTAGCAAGGTGATAATTCACCATTTTCCGTCATGCACTGAGAAGCTACCACCTGTTTTTACGAGTTTCCTCACACAGTAATATAAGTTAATTTGGTGTTGGCGATGTGAAACATGCATTACTTTAAAATGCTCAATTTTCCAAAATTCATATAATCAATATATTATCTAAGATCCACCCATCAGTTTTAAAGTTGGACAAAACATTTCAAATTAAGTTGCAGTTGCTGAAAAGGGCATTAATATAAAGAAGAGAATGTCATGAAAACCTTGGGTTTATACAGAGTTGTCAGGGATGTTTAGTTGGAAATGAGAAGCTTGGTTCAGTTCACATTGTGATTTATAAGGATTATGAAACGCAAAGAAAAGAAAATTGCAATTTGTTCTGGGAAAGGTTCATGTTAGGTTCACAGAGCAAATGGGAAAACTAATGTACAAAGTGGAACAGCACAAATAACACATGCAATTATCAAATTTCTTCATTACTAAGAAATTTAATTTGGTATGATGCTGTGTGCAGTTGCAGTTGTAATGTTATGCCATTGTTATGGACAATTGTTTGTAATTTGTACTGCATATGGGATGTATCCTGATTTTGAGGGAAAGACGGGGCAAAAGATTAGTGAAAGGATTTAGTTTGGACACGTCTCCGTGCTTTGATTCATAAAAGATAGAACACAATATACTCCTAATCAAGATGTTTATATACTGTGTTTTTCATGAAATTGTTTTCATACAGTTCTTCACTGCTTCACACTGTGACTTGGTGTGCTGTGACTTGTGGATATCCCATCTGTGTAAGTCATTCCCTGCTGGTAATTAGTGTTGTGTTAGCTGCGGTCATGTCTCCCAAAGAAGCTCTCTGCCCTTGGTCTTCTGAAGGCAGCAGGGAAAGCCAGACATTAAGCCTTAATTGATAGCAAAGGGAGAGTGGGAGCTTAGCACTTTTTCTGCTGACTGGAGCAGCCAATTCACATCAACTCACTGTCCTACACCATCTCACACAAAGGACCTTACCCCTTATCGGGTTATTATTAGACAATAAAACATCTACTGATCAAATCAGTGGGATTTGTGGTCCCAAAGCAAAACAGATCCAAAGTCTGGTGATTTATTAGTCTTCCTTTCCAGCAAAAGGACAGATCAACAGGGAGGGATTTGAAATAATCACAGTTGGAGGGTTTTATATTTGTCTCACAGTAATGGTATGATAGAACACAGAGAAATGTGAGGGTGATAAACAACCTCCTTCCTGAAAGAGCTACTGTTATTAAACAAACAATCTGAGGAGATAGTGATCTGTACACAGTGTACTTGCTTGTCACAGTGGCACTGGCACATCAGTAGAAGCTGCCTCAGCATCATTTGTTGTTTGATGTATTGCACATTTTAATTCATGGCAGCTGTCAAATATGTATGTACCAAGGAAATTTTCATTGAGGTGTCACTAAAGGTATATTTGAGGGAAACCAATACATACTTGTCAGGTTCTCTACTGATTTATAGATATTTGTTTTATGCAGCAAATACACAATAAAAAATACAAGTCAACAAGAAAACTTGTTAAACAGGAGGCAAAACTATAAAAAGAGAGATTGAATATATTACAAGTTAGTCATATTTGACAATTTTTTCACCATGCATACACTCAGTTATGGTATTTTTATTGTCTAAATAACCTCAAACAGGTGATCTGATATTCAAGTTTTACATAAAACCTGCTTTTTTATTTTATTTTCATGATTACTACCAAGGTATTCTGAAATTAGACGCATTCTCTATTCAGTTACACTTTAGGTAGGTTTTTCTTCTAATAAGCTGATTGTATTGCATTCAGAAAAGTGTTTAAACACTATTTAGAGGTCAAGTGTGCAAGAATTAGTGAAATCTTATGGTGATACTGCAGACTGTAACAAATGGAGGACTCGGCTGACTACTCCTCCTTTTCCCAAGCAAATTAGGGAACTACAGTGGCGTCAGCGTTTCAGAGAGGATGTCGGCCTTTTTTGATGCCATCATAAGTCTTCTCTTTATAACACAAAATGGACGCACACAAACAAGGAAAAAACTAAAAAATAAATAAATTACATAATGTACGGAAGCCTGCTCTGGTCGCAGTCAAACCGTGATGCCAATTTCCCTCTCGTCCTGCATTGCGCTTGATGTGTGGGAGGGTGCGTTATAATTTGCACCCAAGTTATTTGCAATTTCATCCTGCCCGGTGTGCAAAGACCTTTATAACTACATGTACTTTCACATCAGAGTCTCCAAAAGTCTCTAATAACATCAGAAAATGTCACCAGATTTGACATTAGTCGGTCTGAAAAGTTGATAACACTGTTTGCCGGATGACAAGCCAAGAAGGAAGTCAGACACCATTACACCATTAAAAGCATTATTTTCAGAATAAAAGCCCCCGTTTTGTAATAATTGATTTGCTTCGATTATTTTGTTTTTGTAAAAGTTTGGACCCGAAAACGAAATCAAAATTCGATATAAAGTCCCTTGCCTTAAGTGTGTATAATACACGTATTCTAAGGCTGTGGAAACCAAAGGATTTTTATTTTAAATATTCTTATACAAACATACTAATTGGTATCACATTCAATTATCTGCCAATAAACCCTCTTAAATGTTCCACACTGGTCCCCTTAATATATATTATGTTACTGTCTTAAGTGACCATATTTCAGCAGCACCTATAAAGTCTTGACTTTGGAAACAAATGTGGAAAAAGGACAAAAACGCCTATCTATCTTTTTTTGTTATGTTCGTAGTTGCCAATATTGATCATTTACATACTGATTGTTATCCTTTTACACATTATGTTAACATACAGAGTCAAATATGGTAAATTAATGCAGCACTGCAGATCTCTGCCAGCAGTATTATTCTTTAAGTAGTCGGCCTGGGAGATTGCAGAAAAATCAATGAGGGCATTGTTGGTGCTTTTGCTGGACTGTTTGAGTACATAGTAAACCTTGACCCATTTGTAATGCTGCTTCCTACAGTGAGTGGGCTTCAGGTGCACATACACAGCGCTGTCTTTGAAGAAAGATTGTTTGATTCACAGAAAATCAGCAGAACACAGGTTTTTGGTTTGAGATAAAGTGAACTTGACAGTTTTTATTACAGATGTGAGTTCCCAAACTTGTTTTTTTGTTTTTTTTATTTAACTTTATACCTTTTTAATTGAAAAGTCTAACTTAAGAGGTAAATTGGTTTGGGGGAGTGGCATCCTTCCATGGTCATTTATGTTGTTGGCTCAGTGAAGTGATTGAAGTGAACAGTTTAAAAATCCAGATGCAGTCTCTGAAGTTCTTGCCCAGTTGTCTGTGATGGGACATAACTGTTTCCCACCTGCTCCTTGCTCGTCCTCCATATGGCCGGCTGTTTGTGAGACTCTAAATCTGCAGCAGCAGCATAGTGGACCATTTCTTTAAGAGAAAAAAATAACCCTCAGCATTGTCCTTAGTTCTCACTTTCTTTAGTTAGGTCATTAAATTTTAATGTTGTTTTGATGGCCTTCATTGACTTAAGAGCGTAGATTGCTGTGGCAGAAAAAACCCCATTGTGTGGAAAAACTGAATATCCCTTTTAGTGTATGTTTATTTATTTATGTTAATATGTTTTCATATAATTTTACATTTTAAGGATGACTTCTGTTAATGACACTGGAGGATATATTGCAGTTATTTTAAATCCAATGTTCTCACAATTGTATTATTTATGTAATTTAAAAAAAGAAAGTATTTCTGTACTCAGTGTTTGTCTTTTCTTTTACAGAAAGAGCTGAGTCTTCCAAGAAGAGGCAGCTTGTAAGTACCCCTAAAATGTGTTGCATTTCACCATCTGCTTTTCCTGCTTCACATGTTGGTGAACATGGTTATTGGACAATAAACCTTCACCTTTAGATGTCAGCAATACAGTATTGTAACAAAGTTTAGATATGTAAATTAAATGATGCGCTTAACTTCGTAGTAACTTAATTTTGCTTCCTAAATACAATATTGTATAAATTAACATCAAAATCCCATAAAATACTGTTCAGTACCTGAGTATTGTGGTTTGATGGTTTTTATGGTGCAGTGTGTTTGCTGAAGCAAACTGTGGTTTTTAAATGTCATATAAACTAATAGCCTTACAAACTTATAATTCATTTTCAGTGCGTGACCAGACTTTTTAGTTAAAAGGTGTCGATCTGATTCACCCATGTTAATGTTCTTGAGCTTCAATAAGCCACCAAAAGTGTGACATTTCATACATTAATTATATTTAATCTACTCAGTCAAAACCAGTGTCATACACACATTAAAGGGTAATTCCTAAAGATAATAACATAAATGCACTCATGTGACTTTGTGTTTCATTTATTGTGCAGTTGCCCTGTCACATTTTATTAATTACTGTACTCTGTGTTCAGTTGTCGACAGACGAGCTGCAAATTGGTGTAAAACAGCTCACTAACTATCAAAGTGTAATTTGAGTCACTATACAGTTCTCAAACGGCTATATGTTCTATATTGTTTCCTTTAGTTTTGGTAGAATGTTAAGAAATTAAGGCTAATGATAAATACCATGGAATATGAAACTGGAAAAAAAAAGACTGATTTATGTTATTGCCACAACATTGATTCTAATGTACAGTGGTCTCATGTTAGAGCCAGCTTCTTTAAATGCCTTCTATCTTTTGACGGTGCTCTCATTCCCTTATTAACTGTTCAAGTGTCTAATTACGAAATCAAAGACAACATTTATTTTTTTATTTCTTAAATTACTAATTGCCACCTGTTGTGGATTGGGTGTGCCTTCTTGAGCTACTTTAGTGCTGTTGCTATTTTGACAGCAGGTCTGTGTGATACATTGCTGGCTTTCATTTTATGTGGAAATATCCAAAATGTAAGCCTTGATCTCTATATAGCTGTCACCTGCTCATTAAAATATTACACTCCAAAAATCACCAAAGACATAAAATGTCAAGTGTCCCTGTAGCACTCAACTTTTTACATGGAGTTCATTCTCACCCTTTTCATAGGAGTCACATTTGGAGACTTAGTGGTGCAGTGTTTCAGTGCTGAAGGACAGAATAATATCCATGTCTCAAATACTGCCAGATAAATATGGCGTACTGGCTTGAAATGAGGTTGCTCTCTGAATCAAACAGTGTATAAACTTGCTTTCGATCTGATGGACTGTTCTCTCAGCTGCGAGGTTGGATATCTATTCATTTTCAAAGGTGATGCTTGGAATGTTAGAGGCACATTGGACTTCCAGGACATCGATTCTGGTTTAGTTTGACATGTTTTATGGCAAAGGAGGAAGATTTACCCATCACACTTTGCTGCTCTCACTGCCACCTCATTAGAAGAGGGCACCTAGTAGAACAGAGGTGAGCTATTACTTAAGACGGTCTACTGCACCATTTTTATTTAGAGCACTGGATCCTTTAGTGACCTTGGTAACCATAGTAATGGTGTTTTGATATGACAAATTTGGAGTGATTGCTTCAGGTGCATCATAACTGATGTTTATTTGAATATTTGTCACCTTGCAAATGAGAGCAGTCATAAAATAGCCCGTATCTTGTAAGACAGTTGTATTGATTTCTCTTAGCTGGTTTTGTAGCTGTAATCTCTGGCTGTCGTGTCACTCCTGCTTGATTTCATTGTGACAGACTGGTGGGGGCTGCAGCATTTATCATTGAAATTCCTTTTCCACAACTTCACGAGTGATGGATTGTAGCTTTTAGACCGTGTCATGTGTGAAGTTGCTCTCGTCGCAAGTCATTCTAGTTGAGCGATGACTGGAACCTATTTATATGCTGACCTTAATAACTAAATGTCTTTTGCTGGGTTCTAATTAAATACCTGAAATCATTTGTATGTGTTGGCAGCTCTACGTGCACTTACTGCATTTGTTGACCAATGTGTGAGACACCGTTTCTATTTCAAAACATCAGCACAAACGCAGCCTGTTGCACTTTCAGCTCTGAGGTACCAAAGATGTTGTGCTGCCCAACTCCCTCAGCTGCTTTGCCATGCAACAGGATATTAAAGAGAGACTGCTGACTGTAGATACTATTACGCGTTTTTTTTTTTTAATGGTGATACTTAAACAACAGATGCTGTCGGCCATACTTCATTAACTTCATGACTGATCACTGCAGATGAGGTTGTTGTTGGTGGCAAACAAATACCGCCGATTTTTGAGTGGTTGTTTTCATGAGCATGAGATAAAATCTACCTCTACTTATTTACATATCTACATATTTGTTGACAAGATAGGAAATCTCAAGTTCGTCTCTTGTGAGGTTTATCTGTTCTGAAACGATGGATCTGACTGATTCATCAGCTTCACTTTTACACTAAACATGGACACATTTGCGATTTGTCTTACTTGCACTCTTCTCCTTGATGAGACTCAGATATTATCACATACATATTATGTACAACATGTTAAATGAATAATGTAAATGTTAAATCAAGCACAGTGTTTGTGAGGTGTCACATTTTCACCATTGACAATGGCTGATGCAGCAGGTTTTATGCTGTCCCCCCCACCAACACCTTTGTCAGCTAGGATTATTTTTATTAACGCACCTCAAGATATACATTTCAACTTTCAACAACTGTCACACCAAGTAATATTTAATTATTCATCAGTTGTCATTATACAATGTAAAGTGATGTGCTGTGCAGTTCCAGTCAGTGTCATCAATAGCTGTTTGTGCTTCTGTCTCACTGATTCTGTTTAACTTCGCTCCATCTCATGGATGAATTAATAGGCAACTATTTGGTGAGCTTTTTCAGTCTCATCTTCATGCATAACATGACCATACTGTATGAAAGTACACTTAGTGTTGTGTATACAGCTTGTTGCACTGCCCCCAAGTGGCTAAAACTGATTGAATCTATGAAGCATTGAAGACATTATTGTTTAGCAATTAATTTCTGCCATTGTTGGCCACACATTTGTCCTAGTCTAAGAGACTGGCAGTGTCATTTGTGGAAGTCAAATACAATTTAGAATGGATAAATTACCTTAACAAAGACAAACGCAACAAAATGGGTCTCAACAACCGACAGTCATGAGGACGAAGATGAAAGATCAAGCATGTCCAGGAAATGTCCATTGCCATCTTTTATCAGAAATATTCTCCAGCTAAAATGTTGTGGTTTTCTTATATGCATATGAACTGAAAAAAATACTGTTGTGTAGCATAAACTGGGTGTGTTTAGGTGTAGCTACACATTACTAATTACAGATCAAGGTACAACTAAGAGGAGAGTGTTTAGTGTTGTATAAAAGTAAAATGTTTCGTTTTAAAGTGACAAATGTCGTCATATTGTTGCAGAGAGTGATGTAAGTCCACTTGTCTTCCATCAAGGTAGAGCAGATTTGAAGTGAAATCAAGCTGAATAATAAAAGCAGCCTTGCTCACTGTGCTGTGAGTCACTGAAAGTTGTTCTTACCTGAAGCACAGAAGCTGTCATGCATTATTATAAAAAACCTTGATGAGTCACCTACCTTACTCAAAAGCCATGAAAATCTGAAAAAAATCTTGAAAAAGCCATCAAAACTGTGTTCAGCCTAGTGAAATTCAGCTTGGCTGAATATGTATTTAGTTTAGTTTAGTTTAGTTTTAATTGTGATGAGTGATCCAGTAAAGACATTCAACTTATTGAATATACATCCCTACACAGCACACAGTTTATTTGTCCTAACAAAAGGGATTGAGAGATTTCTTTTCTGAAAGCAACCTAACTCGTCAGAGGACACATTAATTTAGCAGTGGAAAAATCATTTTGAAGTCTATTAAAACCACATATGTGCACATAGACTGTAGTTTTTTTTGGGGGGGCGATTATAAAATCTCAACACATAGGAGGTGGAATAAGTGTTTGCAGGGTTATAACTTCTTCTTAGTTGATATTCCAACAAAAAGAATGAGTCTATATTGAAGATGTCTTTGCTTGTCTCTGACATGTCATAGCCGGACACATTTATTTGGTGCTGTAATTACTGTCACCAAGGAAGCTATGTTTTGTGTCATTTGTCTTGTTAGCATGATTACTAAAGATCTAATGATCCTATTTGCATGATATCAATTTTCCATCGTGTGGAGGGGGTGAAGGCAGAACCCATAAATCTTTGGTCCGGGATGAGTGTGCTGTCGGAGTGAATTGAAGAACTCCCATCGTTTTTTTTCAATGGCGTAGTTCACTACAGGGCAATTACCTGCCAGCAAATCACTGATTCCCTTTGCCTCCTTAGGTTTTTTTTTGGTTTGTCTGTATCACCATCTGCAAAGAGAAGTGTGTGAAATGCATCTTGGGTGATTTTAAGATGAACAGGAGGCTCTCAGATATTTAAAATATTCAAGGAGCAAAGATGCTCTGTTGCACTGAATGTCATAATGTCTCAGTATTTTAAGGTTTTAGACTATTTGATTCCATGGTCACACCCAACATACACTGGAATTGTCTTTTTATTTGTCTATAATGAGACATGTCAAACAAAATTTCACTGCAAGTTAAAGCAGTGTCAGGATTGTAAATGGTCTGTATTTATGCAGCACATCTCAATGACGACTCAAAGCTGCTCCGCATTACAGTTTTGCCATTCACTCACACGTTCAACCATTGAGTCACACGTTCATGCAGCAGAAAATGTGCAGCCCTTTTTCTTTCACAAATATGTCATAACCATTCTCGTGCTGCTGGCACAGCCATCGGGAGCAACTTGGGGTTAAGTGTCTTGCTTAGGGGACAGCTCAGCATGTAGATTAGAGAAGCTGGGAATGGAACCCATGACCTCACAGTTGAAAGCTTTCCAGAAAGATTGTGCTCTGTCTCTTTCCTGCACACTCACTGCACTAGCAGGTAGTGGTGCATTATGTTTTTCCCCTAAAGATGACGTCATTGCTGGCTGTGGTGACATTGCACTGTGCAGTGTATGCCTTGTGTTAGCCCATGTCAAGGTGACTGTGTGCGAGGAAGCAGTCAAAATGTACATTTCATGTAAATGTATTGCATTTATGTCTGCTATGTAGCAAGCCACTAGCTGGGGGAGGAGTTGTAGTGGTTGGGGCTGGTGGGGGGTTAAATGTAAATGCATTAGTGAAGGAACAGGGGTGTGTGTGTATAATAGGAGGGGAGAAGGGGGGTATTGTCCTGCCTCCATGCCCTCTGCAGACAGCTGAAGATCTCATTTGACAGCTTCAAGGTGGAACGTGGAAAGACCAAAACACGAACTGTAGCACCCTTTTTTGCCCCCTCCCTTTCTGTGGGGGGAGAAAAACCAGTCCGTCTCATCGCACTGTGGTGGCTCCGTTTGGCTCTTTGTCAGTGCAAGAGGGGCGGCAGGCAGACAGGCAGGCAGGCAAGCAGGCAGGCAGGCAGGCAGGCAGTGTGCATATCATGACCACAACAGAGCAAAGGAGCACAGTTCAGCCATGAAAGCCCAGCGGGAGAGGCTGCGGATTCCAGGGCTGACGCTAGAGTGAGTATTTTCCTCCTTTATCCTTCTGGGGAGGCAGCTCCACTGCAGTGTGCAGCCTTATCTGTCTCGTTGTCATATATGTTGCCGTCTCTCACTGTTGCTTTTGGCTCTCTGCAGTGTTAGCATTAGCAGCAGCATCTGCAGCAGGAAGTCTCATGTCAGATCCCTCACAGCTAGGCAACAGTGTCTGTGGGTGTATGTGTATGTGCTCACATATTTATCCTCATGCACATGTGTGTTATAGTCAGTGCATGTGTCACACACAGGATTGCTGCAGTCACACATAATTTGCTGTCGTGACACATGCATGCGCTGCTTTTTTAAGAAAAAAACAACAACAGACGCGCACACGGCACACCTGTGATGAGTGGCACTGTTGGTTGGATGTGATGAATATGGTTAGAAAAAAAAAAAACTCACTGGAGGCTCTGTTTACATGGCAGGTTTCCCCTTTCATCACAGCCACAGTCATTTGTTTGACTTCATACTTTTTTTATGTGGGTCAACAAGGCATTTGTTATGGCTTTTGACTGATCTCAGTCTCTGAATTGAGCTCTATCTGCATGTTTTTAAATTGCACTGAAGCCACTGATCATAGACCGTTTTCTTTAAAAGATGCACAGTATTTTTCATTCCATCCCATCTCTCCCATTATAGACGTCTTCACATATGGGTCACAGTTGTATTTTTAATTCTTAAATAGCTTAAGAATTTCCTGGAACAGCCAGGCACTGTAGCTTTAGCAATTGTTTCCCAACCTGATGTAAGTAGTGCATTCTTTGGGGATTGTATTTATCATTAATCCCAATTTGGTGCTTTAGTAAGTATTTACTGTAGCACCAGCAAGTTATTTGCAGGGTTGAATTGAAATAAACTAAACTTACAATAATTTATGAACATGGCAAGTTGGCCCGTTTTTTTTTTTCTAGTTTGAGCCTGAGGATAACAAAACAGAAACAACATGTATATTCATATGTATCAACATATGGACGCACTATGCACTACTTTTTTGAGAAAGGTTCTGTGATTTTACCATTTGTGAATAATGGGTTAATCGACTATCACTGCAGTAAAAGTCATTCACCTTTGTTCAACCTAATGCTCTGCAGTAATACTGCTGGACATTCAGTTAAAATAGTGCCGTGTGCATCAGTGGTGTCTTTCTATACTGTTTAAATAACGGGAGACCTAGTGTTTAATCTGTAATTTACTTAATGATCATTGCCATTTTAACAATTAGACTTTAACATGAGATTGAGCTAAAGATGTACTCTGTAAGTCCCTCATAGGCACTTTGGCTCTTAACCCAAAGAAAATAAAACCATACATATTTTGTGAAAAACACATGGCTTCTATACATGCACATACATGCTCTTTTGGACTGAAAACCAGACAAATGCCTTGGGGACCTGCTCTTTAAACAATATTTTAGGTTTATCTGACAGAAAATATTTAGTCTTTGTGATGCTGCTCTCTCCATCCAGACACATGTCAGAGAGGAGGGGGGTTAGGTTTGTTTCTGTGTGTGTGTGTGTGTGTGTGTCAAAGAGATAATAGACTACTATTCACTACAATCCATTTAACTTACAGCCTCACTCCCCGAAGCTTGAGCCCCACTCCCACTAGTCCTTGCAGCCCGTGCAGCCCGCTGCACGCTTTTCATTTTTGGAGGTAAGCAAGAGCTCTTCAACCATAGCTATTTTGTTGAAAGGCCTATTAGTGCATGTCTTGTGCTCATCTGTCAAGCCTGGAACATTATTATTCAGTTTAACCTCTGAAAATCATCTGCCGTAGAAATGCCATTGAAAAAGGGGGACATGGCACTTATATAATTTTGATAGTTTCACCCCCTCCCCCACATTGCCCTCTCTGTTCTGAGGTTTATGCTCCTCTTTCATGTGCTAAGTAGGATTTGTGGCGTTTGAAATACATCAAAGTGAAGACTGGTCTCAATCTGTCTGAATCCTGGCTGGATTGATTCATTTTGGAAATGAGCACTTTTCAAAAACAGTAAAAGCCAGTTTTAGGCCTTATCCACACTGAAATAACACTTTCTCTAAACAATCTTTTTCTTTGTTGTTTTCAAAACATTTTCCGTAAACATGGCGTCATTTCAAGAAATGTCCTCATCCACTAAAAATGCCACAAACTTGTAGTGCTTGTAGGCCAGGCCTGTATGTGGCGCTGTAACACTGCTACACCAAAACCGGAGAAGAAGACATTGAGTCTGTGCATAAAGCATTCAGGGGCGTTGGAGGAAATGGAAAAAAGGTAATCATAAAGCAAATAGACCAAACAAACTCAAACTAAGACTAGGTGAGTGTGACAACAACAATGACGCAAATAGCGACAGAGAATGCCAGAGCAAGAAAGAGGTGGGTTGATTAAATCGTTTCTGGTTGTATACAAGAAAATGCAAGGGTGGTATTTTGAGATTTTCCCAATCTGGGACCTGATTTTAAAAAGAAGATAGTCTTTCAGTGCTCCCAAAATACTGGTTCCATGTGGATGAAAAGTCGATATAATAAAGAAAACTAGTTTTCATGTGTTAGATTTTGCTGCTCTGGCAAGGTTCCAAGTGAGCTGATACAATACTAATATATGGCGTCACAGACTGCTGGCCACTGATTGGCAGAGAGTGTCGTCACTGGAAGAGTCATGGAAATGATGTCCGACACAGGAATCTATCTGGACAACGTCGAACTGTAGATCCGTTGAAAATAATTAAAAGTGCTGAAAACGTGTCTATCGCCAACATTTAGCAAGGACATATTTAACAGAGGAGTCTGGCTTATTTAGCGACAGTACTGCCGAAAGCACGTTGTGCAGCCATGCCCCTCTTGGGGAGGTACTGAAGTAATGGAAAGTAAACTGAGTAGCGTAGAGCCAAGTACAGTGAGAAATATATCATGAAAAAGTGCCATAAAATGACTGTTTATGGACTAGCTTTCTTTGGGGTTGGTGTAGTGGTTAGCACTCATGCCTTTGCAGCAAGAAGACCGGGGTTCAAGACCCGGTCGGACCCTGGCCTTTCTGCATCACAGTTTGCATGTTCTCCCCCATGTGTGTGTGGGTGTTCTCTGGCTTCCTCCCACAGTCCAAAAACATGCAAAAAAATTGACTGTAGATGTGTGAGTGGACCTGAGTGGTCTCTATGTGGCCTGGCGATCTGTCCAGGATGTACCCCGCCTATCGCCCTATGTCAGCTGAGATTGTGGAGGATAAAGTGGTAGAAAGATGGATGGATGGACTTGTTCGGGTGATGACCTGTTGTCCCCTCTCTTTTCTTAACATGAAGTTAGTGTTCTTGGCTTTATGGTAATCATCACCATAAACACTTTCTCCTGAAAGTGTCCATTTGTCCTTGTTCTGACTCTAATCATGTTAAATTGTCATCTTATGCTATTCGTACAACTTCGCATCCATTTTAAGTAACCTTCAGGAGAGGCAGTTCATCCCAATGAAAACGAGAGCCACAATTTCAGCTTTCTGTTAGATTTGATTGATTTTATCAGGCTGTTTTGCAGATATTCTCAAGAGAAATTGGAATAAAAGTTAATATTTTTACTCTCATTCTCATTCAAAACACTCAAAACATTTTCTGTATCAATGAATAGCATGAAACGCCCACCTATGCCACCTCTGCTCTCCTCTTGTTGTGCTCAGCTTTCATACAGACTCAAGTAGAGTAAGCATTTCAGTGAGTCATCTTTATGCTAGAATGTAGAGACCTTTTAACTGGATAGTGTTTTGAATGTATTGATTATTCCATTATGTACAACACACAGGGTTAAGTCCATTTCATGAATGACATCACCTACACTATTATGAAATTTCAGATTTGGACCACCTGCTGAATGTACAGTGCAGTTAAGCCCCTCAGTGTATTTTTACTAGAGCTGCAGCTAACAATTACTGTCATAATAGATTAATCTGTCGATTATTCTCTTGACTAATTGAGTATTTGTTGGGTCCATAAAATGTTGAAAAATATTTCACGTTTATGGAGCATTGAAACCAGAAGATATTGACTTTTAAGATGCTGAAAAATCAGAGAGCTTGTTTTAATTAATTCTCACAATAATTGATTTATTAATTTAGTAATTAATTAATAATCATTGCAGCCCTCATTTTAATTTGAGGTTTCTTTTGTTTGCAGTTTGCAACTTTAGTATTTTTGTTCACTCCCATCAGCATCAGACAACATTTTGTAAACCAAAACAAAGCTACAAGAAGAAGCATTATTGACTGTAACCTTGAGGGTGTGTTACAAATGCTGTAAAATCTTGTTTATCATGTTTTCAAACCACTGACCTCAGTACAGTGTAACATCTGCTCTGAAAACAGCACATGAATACAGAACACTGTCCAGACATGTCCTTATACTGTCTTTATAGTGTAGACTGTCTTCTATCAGTCACTTAATTTCACATCAGTGATATGACAAAATATTTCACAGGATAAGTAGAAAATACAAATTGGTTTTATCCAATTTAAATTATAAAAGTTCATCTGGTAATATGTAATAACAATTGTGTTTTTCCAATTGTCTTTGCACATAAAAATGTTTACATTTTAGACTGCCTACAGCATTTTAATTTGTCGTTGTTAAAATATTAGTCACTAAAGGACAGTTGTCTGCCTGTGTTTCCAGTGACCTCACTGTCCATGCTTCTCTTTACATGGTTGACTTTGAACCAACGCGACCATGGTTTGTTATGTGGATCACAGAAACAGAGCAGAGCCATAATTAGAGTGAAGTCTGTCACATTGGCCTGTAGGGAGAGGGACTGAGCCACTGTGAGGGGCGACACGAACAGACACAGAAATGGCTTCCTATAACAGTTTATTACAGAAGAGGTACATTTCAGTCTGTGTGCGGATCATGGTGGTGTTGTAGATTTTCATCTGATTCTCTTCCTTGGCCTTTGAATTTTCAACTCGGACACATCTGCAGCATCCTTTGGTATTTCCCAGTAAGCAACAGACCAGTCAAACCTGTAACCTGTTATTACTCCTGAATTATTTCAAACACTCATTATAAAGACACACTATGTAAAATTGTGAGATATGTTGTCGTGATGGCAAACGTACCATTATGAAAGCAGATTATTTTTTGAAGACTTGCTGTGCCTGATTCTGTCACTTTCAGTCAGTATCAAGTTGCACACTTCTCACAGTGTTACACCTGCTCATAAACTTACTTGCTCACTAAGAGTTCTTAGTGCAAGGACAGAGGGAATAAAAAAGCATCCCTCTCCTCATCAGTTCAATTTCAATTTTTATTATTTGTACAGTGCCAAATAACAACATACATCATCTCAAGGCACTGTACATAGTCAACACTATAGAGAGCTGAGAAACCCAACAATTCATACAATGAGCAAGCACTAAGCGTCAGTGGCGAGTAAAATCTCCAACAGAACCAGACTCAAAGATGTGTGGCCATCTGCCTCGGCCGGTTGGGGTGAAAGGAAAAATGGAAACATCATCACTAATCAGTGGCATGTAGAAATGCTTATTTGTAATTTTAAAATAAATCTAATGCCAAGTCTTGTATAATAATCTGACAGTCTGACATAATCTGACAACACCACCACTCTAATGAGCTGCATGTGATTCGACAGGGTTTTAACCTGTTGGTCTGCACCCCTGAAAGTAAAATTTTTAATTTCCATGATTAATAAAGCTTCTTAGACTCTTGCAGATGTTGAGGAGGTGATGCTGTCAATAAATTATGTGACGTTAAACCACATTATTGTCCAGATAAGATGAGATAAATGTGCATAGGCGGGGTTTTGAAAGTAACTTGCTCCATCAATGACATCACTACAGTAACCTCAGACTCTGCAAACACACGTGCAGTCGGTCTGTTATCGCAGCTGTGGAGCTGAGTCTGTTTGCAGGGCTGAACTTTGCTCTCCTGTGGATAATAGTCATTGAGTATACATAATTAATGCCTCACTACTAAGGTGGTATTTTCTGTGTGGGGTTTATGATGATTGCTCTGGTTTGGAATATGTTTTAGCTGCAACTCTGACAGTTACTGTGTAGAATGTGTCTGTATGCTTTGCTCCCCACAAGCTACTGTCAAGATCCTACCGCTGAACTCACACTCGCATGCAGGGTCTAAAAATCAAATTCATCACTGAGATGACAAAAAACCACGTCCTGTGTTGTCTGTACATGTGCCTTTTATGAGTGCATTTCCTTTTCTGCAAAATCGAATATGTCCTAACCAAAGCTATTCTCATTTTTAATCAATTTCATTGTCAACTTTCGTATAGAAAACATGGATAAAACCTCTGACCTGCATGTTTTCAAGTAGGTGCTTATCTGCTGATAGTCGATACAAAACAAACAAGTCAAGGATCAAAGGTGATCAAAGTTAAGGTGGAGCTCCCATCAAATGAATGGTTTCTAATGAACAGTATATTCAACGGACAGCTGAGGGACACATTTATGCAGTAGCCAAGTATATTCATTCAGAAGTGCAGCATTTTCATTTCAAATAGGTCCTCCTTAATACAATGACCCACCATACTTTTGGAGGGGTGCCAGTATGTGAAAGCGGCAAATGCACGGCAGCATCTGCTGATGATGCAGTACCCCTGTGTCTCATAACCCCCCTCACAGGATGTGAAGTGGTAGATGCCTGTTACATGATATGAAGCATGTTGAGTGAAGGGAGCAGGACGAATGTTTGGGATACAGAACAGAGTCGCAGTGAGAGGGGAAAACAAAAAGTCAGCTGGTGTTTGGTGTCATATCTCTGCAACAGTGGAGGCTGTCAACACCTGACCTGGATCACAAACGGTGTGCCTTTCAGGATCCTCCTTGGATTATTTTTTATTGGAGGGCAGAGGAGGACAACGTGTCCTCTCTGCCAGAGTGTTTATGCCGCAGCTGGCTGCAGATGTGCCTGTGCAGAGGAAGTTTGGACCTAATGAGAGCTGTGGTACGAGTACTTGTCAGGACTACACTGGGGGTTGCATACTGCTGAACCCCGAAAGCCATCGCGTCTCCTCACCTTGCCTTCAGAAGCCCCCTTTGCATCTCCCTCTTTGGAATGACTTTGACACAATGTCAGATTCTAGTCTATGGACAGTACTGTCCAACTTTAACATGCCACATTTTTTCAGTGGAGCCCGTCTGCGTCGCTCAAAGAGGTAACATTTTAAAACAATTAAATAATATGTAGTCTTATAGACAGGTTTCTGCACAGTATTTGTTTTAAGTAGTGTGTAACAGGAGGGAGGTTTTCCTTTCATTTTACAGTAGGTAAGCTGAGCTGTTTTGTAAAGCCAACATGAATAAGAAGCTGGGTGTTCCCTGGTCACCTATTGTGCAGTATTTGCTTTGCGTGTTAAGGGGTAATTGAATTTTTTTCTTTTTTGTCAAGGCTATCTCCTGTTCTTTATAGAGGATGTACTCTATTATGTGTCACCCCCAATGCTTAACATACAAAAAGAGGAAAGGTAGATGAGCTTGTGAGTTTCTGTGACTGATTATTGTTTTATATCCTTTAGAACACAAAAGAAAATCACAAAAATGTTTTTTTATTTGACATTTAAATTTCTTTCAAATCAAATTGAAAACCTTTCATTACTTCCTGTGATTCAGGGTCAATGTATACATAGTGGTTTATAGCAATGTATCCCAGTTTTATTTGTATATGATGGGACTGCATTATTGGTGACGCCAATATAACAAATATTTATTTTTAATCCCTGGCCTGACCCATTTCATAGTGTAGAACAGCTTAACATTAAATACTAGCTGCCTTTGGGTATTTTGTATTAGTGATTTATTTATTTTATTTTTTTCATTTGAAAACCTCTGTCAATTTTAATATTGCAGATACTGATAACTTTAACTTTATGCAGTCAAAACTCCAGCCCACAGCTCTCTCATTAGTAGGATTATAATAGAATATAAAGATGATAAAATAATCATAATAATTTCATTTAAAATGTATATTGACATTGACATTACATTGAAGGCCTTTAAATGTTTTTGCACATTGATCACTCATTGTGATTAGTATCATTATATTATTATTTTAGCATTTTGATAATGTAAGTAAATCATAATTAATGCCAGTTATCAGCAAAGCACTGAATTTTAAAAAAAAAGAGAAGGTCAAATTTACATTTACATTTTCAGAAATAGAAAGTAGTGGTGGCCTAAAGAAAACTGCTCCAAAAATGACAGTTCTTTATACCTGAATGGCAAAGTTTTTAATGCTATTAATAGAGCAGTGTGTGTCATATTTGACAAGTCTAAATTCAATTTATACTTGACAGTTTTGACAAAAGAGCAACATTTGCAGAAGTAAAAAGGATTACATGTGGCTTTTTGTTGATGTGGGTCAGGATCAGACATTTTCAGTATTGCAAATCAAATGGTTTCATCTATTTTTGCTTCTTCTCATACCCAAAAAAAGGAACGCTGAAATCTAACACACTGACTTTGACAGATTCAGATTCCTTTGTCATAATAAAGAGTTGACGTAATGTAGGTCATTGTAAAGTCTGAGGGAAAATAAAGAAAGTAGATTTTAGAAGAAGTAAGGCCGGAACTAACAATTAATAATAAACTAACAATTAACACTTAATCTGTTGATTATTTTCTCGATTAATCGAGTACTACATTTGGTCCGTAAAATGTTGATCGTTGTTTACCAAACCTGGAAATGATGTTCTCAAATGTCTCCTTTTGTCCTGAAACCAAAATGATTCTGTTTTTAAGGATTTCTTTGTTATATGGAGCAAAGAAACCAGAAAATATTCACATTTGAGAAACTGAACAATCTAAGAACTTGCTTTAATTATTGAAAAAATACTCAAGTTATCGGTTGTCACATTAATAAAGATGTCTAATTTTATTTTTAGTCGTTGGAGAAATAGCTTTGTAACTAGGCTTGGGTATCGTTCACGTGTAATATTCAATGGTTTGATGAAGTTGAGGATTTTGCAAGCAAGACTGTTAAACCTCATATGGATCTGTTCCAGGAATCCTTTACATCTGCACTACAGCACACAACACTGGCCTACTTTCTCTCTATCATCTACACTCAGGGCTTCTTTATCCCCCGTTTAAAGCCTTGCTTATACCAACACAAGAATCATTCAGCCTCTTTGGTCTCACAGGTGAAACTTGGCGTGAAGACGACCTGCGTTCCATCACAACCTGTGGCAGTTTTCTGTTGAGCAATTCAAAGGCACTTGTTGTGTTGTCTGCGTGAGTGGCACTCAGCTCTTCGATAGAGGTCATGATGGTTTAAACACTGCAAGGGTGGTGAGAGGTTGAGGCAACAGGAGGGTTGATTGGGTAGCAGTGTGGTATTCTCTTGGCCTAATCCACAGTGATTGAGTATAAATAGATCTTGTTAAATGTGATCCTCTTTGACTGAGCACCTGTGTATCAGATATTATTCACTCCCTGCTTGCCATGGTAAATGATTCATGATTCATTGTAGGGGGTGAGCCCTCGAGAAAAACACTTGAGTGAAAAAAATGACTAAGACCTCAGTCAAAATAGGGATTCCTTTCTGCTTTATTGGAATTCAGTGTGACGGTGTGGCACCTTCATCTGTGGAGGAAGAGTAGGAGTCCTACTAATCGAAAGGTCGAGGGTTGTTGAGACTAGAAAAGTGCATAATGAACACAGAATTATTTCAGTTGGCCATTAACAGAACAGCATGGAAGGACAAGCTGCTTGCAACAGTTCAGTCGTTCCCAGATGATGTGTTTTTTTTTTTTGCTGTTGCTAAACCTTAAAATATAAAGGTTCTTGATGCCCTGTCCTGTTGCGTGTAGGTTTCCATCCCATTTAATCTCGAATTTGGAAACATATATTTCCTCTGCAACTTTATGCATCATCAACATTAGCATCCTTTCAAGTTCAATTAGAGAAGCACTGAGCCAGATTAACCACTGACTTGAGTAATATTCCGTCTCTGCACATTTGTTTGTCGTCTCTTCATCACCTCAGACGTCAGTTAGTGGTTATTTGCTCAGTCATTTAGCAAGGCTCCCTGTGTCCACTGATATTTCCGGTATCATTACAAAATCGATGCATCAGCTTTGAGGGAAATTGTACATGGATAATTATCATGAGTACAAATCATTCATATATCATTCTTCTGTTAAATATGTTCCCTCAGTATACAAGCACTGTAAATAATGACGCTAAAAAGAATTAAATATATGTATCCCTGTGATGGATTAGCGATCTGATCAGGTGTAGATTGGCACAGTGCTCGCAATCCTCATGTGGAGGATAAAGCAGTAGAAGATGGATGGATAATGCAGCTAAAAAGAATTAATATCTTAAGTATCTTTGTTTTGACCATTGGTGTAGAAATATAAGAGAAAGTGAAGAGAGTGAAGTATTTGCTGGAGGCAATTGACTTTATGGTGATACTGATAGTAGCTATTTTAAAGCTTAAATTGACAACTTTTTGGCTTAAATTTCTTATTATGATAGTAAAACTAATGGCACAGCATAATGGGATAGAAAAATGACACCATCTGCATTTACTGTGTCTTGATCCCCTTTAAACCTTGATTTCACTGTTCCTGTCTTGCCCACCAGGATCAAGTTTTGTGCTTAAAAACTCAATCAAATTTATGATGCACCGAGACGGCATTGCTCCATATTTAAGACACTGTAGAGTGGAGCATTCCCTCATGACACAGAGGGACGCTTAGTATTATTGAACACAATACTTGATATGATGAAACATAATACCAGCTCTGGGGAAAAGTCCCTCCGTCCTGACTGACATGTTTCTACTGCTTGTGACGGTGACCAAACAGGAACTGCCAAACAACAAAGGTTGTCTGTTGTAATTCTTGTTGACAATTATAACTTTTGAATTTATAAATACAACTGGATAACTATTCTTCTTGAGAGCACCAACACTTGTGGATTGGCACATGATAATATCTAAGTGCATGGTTGAGCCTTTATGTGAACTAAGACCACCATTCAAGGTAATATGGATCAAATGGACACAACCCTACATCATTATGCACATCATTAGCTAAGATGATAATAAATAAAATAAGTAAAAATAGATTTTTACTGCCATGATGTGACTGAGGACTGCAGCGGCACCTGTACGAGCTGCACTGCAGCAGTGTTAACAAAGATGAAGGCCACCTGCTCAATTGTCTCTACATCATTACAGAAGCCCATGTGCAGCTCATAATTCTGTGCAATCAGAAGTACAGCAGTCAGACAAGAGAGCACAAATCTGTGTTCTCTCCCTCTGCTTAATTTGTCTCTCCCTCTCCTACAAGAATGTCAGTAGAGGACATGATCCTGGAGTCGTGCTGCACTGTGGTCTTTTACATCATGTTTTGTAGTTTAATGAAGTTTAAAAAAAGTGTTTTATATTATTTGTATCATGCACAGCACTGGAATTATTGAATAGCATTAAAAATTCAGTTGGAAGTGGTTCAGTTCTCTGAGGAGGTTATGTAAGGGGATGTGACGTGGCTGAGTCTTTGACCTTGAAGTGAATCCATATTCCTCAGACTGTGCACGTCTCCACTGACACAAAAATGTGAAAGTATAGGACACATTTTCACAGCTGCTGTTGAAATACTTACATGTTGCTAATCACAGCGGCTTGTCACAGTGCTGTGTTGACAAGACCAACAAACATAAAGGAACATTCTCCGAGGACAATGAATGTCTGAATTTTACCTTTTACTCTAGACCGATGAAGTTTGCTGAGTGACATTGCAACAACAAAGACGGCATACTTAAAAAGTCTGGACATTTGAAAACAGGGATTTCAACCACATTTATTTAAAAAGAGGGTCAAGCATGTTTAAAAATCAATCAGTGCTATGATTTCACTTGATTCTAAATTCCCACATTACTGAGATAGTTGTAGTATTAAGATCTTCAGAAATTCAAAACCTTATGGTTTTGCTTTGCTCACTGTATTTTTTTTTTTCTAAATCTCTATCCAGTAAATACATTTTTGTGGTAAATAGTTTCTTTGTCTATTGTCCACCTAACATTTGCCCCTGTGGTTCTACAGCTGCAGAACGAGCAACAGAAAAAGCCTGATAGGAAGTGGTCAGTCGTCAGGTTTACCACGACCTCACTCTCCTCTTTCATCTCTGACAGGTATGTATATTGTATTATTTAACCCATCCATTCATTGTATTTGACAATAAAGCAGTCTAGGTGTGTAACACAAAGAAGGAAACAACAGGGAATTGTACAGTATTTGCTATGCCATACTGTATAGCTGCATGGTATGGCAACAATACTGATATTATCACCTTTCTCACTGACTGACTCAAACAACATAGGATGCAGCGAGATGCTGTAGAAAGCAGTGACAGACAGAAAAGCACTGACGATCCATTAAACTTTTATCGGTCTCCCTTTGTGAGGTCAGTTCTGTGGGGTTTGGGTGAGACCTGAACTCCACAGCTGTAAGCCAATCGCCAGTGATTGTCCTGGGTGAGGAAGTGGTGGCCTGCAGAGAGGAAATGCACAGGAGCAGAGGGAGGGGAGGCCTCATTTACCACAGGGCGTTTTATTTCCTGGAATCGGTCAGCAAAAGCAGAGCTGCTGCACACTTTATAGGCTGTAGTCTGGGTATCAACATTGGGGCTCAGTTTTCAATATGGACTCAGACTCAGGGAGGCACAATGTTGCTGCTAATGAATTTTTTCAACTCTGGGATGATTTGACATTGTGGCTCAGACGTAATATCGGTGCCAAAGGTAAGAAAACATCCTTTCAGCCTCTTGTGAATTGCAATGTGCTTCTGATATTAGTAGTTCTGTATAAGATCAGTTTTTTTGTTCATAATTGTGAATGATTTCATAAACAACACGGTTAAATCACAAGTCATGCTGTTGCTCCTGGAGCAGTCAGAGTAAATAATATGTATTCCTCTGTTCAGGTGAGGTCCAAATCACTTAGGAGATGGTTGTCATGTGTAAATGGCTATAATCAAGATTACAATGCAATTGAACTGGTGACATTCCTCACTTACTAGATTCAATGGTTCTATAATCCATCCCAAGTATGTAAACAGCCCATCTCTATCGCCACAGGAGGTCGATGCATTGTAGCGTCTTGTTAATTAACTGTTTGGTTCCCCCTCAGTGGGGAATTTAATTTTACCTGATTAATACTGGATCATAGGTCTGTTTTTTAACACTTTCAATGTGAAACGCAAAGGCTAATTAGTGCCTTTCAGAACGTCCCCACAGTAATACATTCAGTGGCCCATGCCTCTGTTTTTAGAAAGGTGCACTACAGTACATACACACATCTGTAAAGTAGGTAGAAAGGACGAGTCCTCAGTGGTTTTCAGAGGTAATTGTGTAGGTGGTGTTAGTGGATTCTCATTTATGAAGTACTTGAAAGTATCTTGAATAATAACTTCCAGTCTTTAATTTCATGTTTGCGATTACAATGTGTGTGTTTTATTAATAACATACTTAACATACTTAATATAACCCCTTTCAGGCATGCACAGAATAACAATTATACGCCTGTATGTCGGTAAAATAACCTGTTAATATATCCATAACATGCAGAGTTCATAATTAGTTGCTTATGTTGGATTATTTGCAACCAGAGTAAAAGTAATCGCTAGACCAGCATCATATACAGTATATCTTAAATTTTCATTCATGTCAGTTGCATTGATAAATAAATGAAAATCTAGAAAACACACACAGGATGTGAGCTAATGGGATTTAGGAGTAAAGCTTTAACTTAACATCCTCTCATTCAATGCTAATGCATGTTGGACCCTACTAGTTTGTCCAATGGCTAAGTATGTTTTATTTGAAAACTGATAGAGGGCCAAGATTGGCTCTCTGCTATCATGTTTAATTGAACATTTCAGAGAAAAGATTTGCTGTCTCTAATACATTGTTAGGATATATTTCAGTTTATTGAGCTAAGATGCCAGAATCATTTGACATGAAGCACAGCTGCTAGAGTCCTCGTATAAGAAGTTTGATTATGTTAACACATGGCCTGAAATGTTTACACGCAAATGGTTGAGCTTCTAAATAGTCTGACTCATTTCTCCATATGCTCCCTTTAGATCAGGGGTGTCCAGACCCTTCAGATCTTTTTTAGCACCAGAAGTTATATACAAATGTACTGTTTTATAATAATTTTACTTTCATTGTCACAATTATAGTTTTTAAATGGCAAAGTAACCAAAATCTAAGCCACACATGAGTGGAAAAAAACCAAAAACCTGCCATTCTATCTCATCTGGAGTCAGATATCATAATAAAGGTGTAATATAATAAAATGGATGTATCCGTCTGTCAAAGCTGGGTTGCAAACCCGGGATTCTGCAACTCCTTCACAAATGAGAAAATGGGGATGACACGTGATTGAAGCCAGTTTTCTATTTGACACCGTCACAGGCCATAAATAATACATTATGAAACTAAAGTTGGGGGATGTGCGGGCCAGACTTTGGACATGCCTGCTTTAGATGCAGATTTATGTAGCTATTTCTGCTTTTTAATAAAAAAAAAAATGGCTGTGTCTTTCACCTTATCACCTGAACTGCAATAATCAAGAAGAAATTACTTTAGCAGGTTTTTATCTTTCCAGGAATGTCACAAGGAATAATTAAAAAGACATTTAAACAGGTTAAACTTTAAACAAAATAAAATAATAACTGTTTTAAATGCATAAAATGTGGACTGTGATGGTGCCACCATCAGTGATTTGCAGTTTGTTTGTCTGTTGTTTTGGCTTAAAATAGAAATTGCAATCCATTATTGCTGACATTCTTTTTCCCTCTTTTAAATATGTGTTATCTATTCTGTTTTTTTTGTTTGTTTTTTTTCTTGCAGGAACAAGCCCACAAGACAGTCCTAGAAATTTCTCCCCCAGTGCCTCTGCTCATTTTTCTTTTGCACGAAGGTAATGCAAACATGGATGTTTACTTGCTTAGCAGCTACACAAACAAGCCAGGAAAGACGTGAACAAGGTGTCCGCCTATAAAGATAATAACTTGGAATATTTCCACGACCTTCACTAGACTTCTAAAGTCTGTTCATGCTTTCAAAAACACTGTCAATAACATATTTATTTTTTATAGAATTCTTCATCACAATATCATGTAATTGTGTATTTTTATTATAATCCACAGTCATTGCCACAGAGCAGACAGGTAACTTTATGTTAGACTTCCATTTGCTTTTGTATTTCCGTTTGCCCACATTTGTGGAGTACATGTCAAACGTCATACCTCATCCTTTCATTAGTTTTATTACACTCTGACCTGGCATTTCTTTTGCATCATAATTGCATCTAGTTTGAGTTTAACTTTCAGTTGCTTTGCTTTTTCAGTTGCTTTGTTGTTTATATTGTGTGTGTGTTTTTTAACTTAAAGACTGCACATTGAACAACAGCAGAGAAAGGTCATGTTCATCCATAACATGAAATCATTAGTATTATGTCATTTCACGTTTTGAAGTCAGACATGGAAATTAAACATCTCAAGTCTCTCGAAACAATTTTGACAAGTTGTCTTTGAACAAAGACAAACTCTTGTCACGAACCAACATGTAAACATCTGGAGATGTTGGTTTTAATCCATTATTTGTTCTTCAGTTGAGTGTTGGACTTTGAAGTGTGATAGTTGTTTGTATGTGCTGTTGTGTGATAGGACTGATGGTCGCCGGTGGTCTTTGGCATCCCTTCCCTCCTCTGGATATGGAACCAACACGCCCAGCTCCACTGTCTCTGTAAGTATCATACACACATTCTGATGGCAAGATATTGCAGGTGATTGTCACTGTCAACCACTGTTTCAAATATTTTTGTCTGCCAGTCAGAGAAAATATGTGGAAAAAGTCACTGCATGCCGCCATGTGCTCTGTGTTGTTTGATGTTGTGCGTTTTTTGTTGTTGCCAAATGGCATGTATGAAGCTGTTAACAGTCTTGGCTTAATCTCACTTGTGAAAGTGGTTGTAATCTCTGCATGTGGAGCCGTGTTCCTGTTTAATTTGAACAATGCCTGAAATGCACTAACATGAAATGAATGAAATTATGCTTTTACCTTTTGATCTGTTGTTTCCACTCACCTCCAGACTTAGAGCTAAGCTATGATCCCCACCTCATGGCTGTAGCTTCAGACTTAGCGCACAGATATGGCAGTGCCATCAAAACACAGGACTATCTGTTTTTAGTTTTTTTTGTGTGTTTTTTTTTTTCCTTTTTTATCCACATAAAATATTGCCATCTTTTTTTTTCTTTTCATGTTGAATATATATTTGTTTCATTTCCAGTCATCCTGTTCATCACAGGAGAAGCTGCACCAGCTGCCCTTCCAGCCTACGCCGGATGAACTGCACTTCCTCTCCAAGCACTTCTGCACCGAGAGCATCTCTGGGGACGAATGCCGCAGAGCGACGGCCATGCGACCCCGCTCACGCAGTCTCAGGTTTTTAAACAGTATTCTGCAAATCTAACATTCGCTTCATGTGATGATGCATATTGTCGCTGCCACTTTAATACTGACTCTGTTGTCATTCATTTTTCAGTCCTGGACGATCTCCATCATGTTACGACCATGAGATTATTATGATGAATCACGTCTACAAGGAGCGGTTTCCTAAGGTGAAGCTTCACAAAAATGTTGTCACAGTCGTGTGATCGCATCACATCTGGGTAACATTTATCTTATGCTTTATCAAACTTCTACGCTCCCCTTCTTACTGCAGGCCACAGCTCAGATGGAGGAAAGAATTCAGGAGATCGTCCGCAGTAACTCTCCAGAGAACGTCCTCCCTTTAGCAGATGGCGTGCTCGGCTTTGCCCACCACCAGATAATTGAACTGGCCCGTGACTGTTTGGAGAAGAGTCGACTAGGACTCATCACCTCCAGCTACTTCTGCGAACTCACTGACAAGCTGGAGAGACTTGTTCAGGAGGTGAGCATGTCTTCAGAGAGGATTTTGGAAACACAAATGTGGCCCTGTTTTTATTTTCTACAGAGACTGTATTAATGAGGTGATACCTTCAGCTTAGCTGCGAGCTTGTGTTCAAAGTACCATCTGTGTTTTTCAAGGTGTATCTATTTAAATTGTTATTAAATCATAATACATGACAATCATGTACAGTGGTGGTTATGGAAAACCATGTTGCCTTTTGATTGTACTCAACCTTAACCATTACCAGACTATAATATTATGTGAAATGCTGAGACCTTGTTTCTTCTCTGGTTGGTTTGATGTAGTCCACGGAGAGATCAGAAAGCGAGGAGGTCAACTTCATCAGAGAACTCGCAAAGAAGATCCTCATCATCATCGCTCGACCTGCGCGGCTGCTGGAGTGTCTGGTATGTTTCCTATCACTAACCTGCTCCTAAAACATGCATTCATGTTTTAAGTCATTAGCAGCAACATATTATATTTTCTTGAGTTTGGCAGAATTGTTGTAGATGCCTCATTTAATTAAAATGTAATGGCATGTTCTTTTATAAATAATATGCAATATAATGACTATATGTATAAGAGGTTTCTCAAAACCTTATTTCTGCAGCTCCCTGTATCTTTGCAGAGTGAAATAGTGACATCCGCTTACTACCCTCAGTGCCTTTTAAAGCGTGTTTTTTGTATGTAGCAAGCAACTCTTAAAAACTCACTGTGCTTCAGCACTAAATGGCAGAGAGACAACTAGTGGAGCATTTAGCAGCTCAAGATATTTCCCTCAGGAGATAAGACTAAAAAAAACCGAGCTGAAAGAGAGTGAATACTGAAAAATAACTCAAAAAATCTGAGCTAATCAGCTGCTTATAAACACATTCACCATATCAACTTATAAGGCCATAATATTAATGTCAGTGCCGTGTTCAATACTTGACTGCTGCTTATGTAAAGACACTGAGACACAAAATGCTTGCAGTCTCTTACAGACAAAATCCACAGAAACACCAGGTCCTGTTGGTGTTTACGTCTATGTAGCTGATACACAAAGGTTTTTAGAACCTGATAGTTGGAATAATTTACAGTCTGATCTTCAACTTCAAAACCGAGTAGCATTGAAGAAATTTAAATGGTGAAGATTGTGAAGTTCACATTTTACATGAACAAGTTTTAATGTTGTTCATCTATGTGTTCTGACTGTAACTGTGCTGCTGCTATTCCGATCTCCCTTGCAAAAAAGAGATCCTAGATCTCAGTGGGACTAACCTGGTTAAAGGAAGGCTGAATAAAATTTAAAAAAGAAAGAAATATAAGTGTGCTGCTGCTGCTGTGTCTCCAGGAATTTGACCCCGAGGAATTTTACCACCTTTTGGAGGCTGCTGAAGGACATGCTAAAGAGGGCCAGGGCATCAAAACGGACATCCCTCGTTACATCATCAGTCAGCTGGGACTGACCCGAGATCCACTGGAAGGTACAGGAGGAACTCTTTATCACCATTATCATCAGTGATGTTAAAGTCCTGCCATCGTTCCTTACCAAGGCACATGAATGGCATTAAAGAAATGCAAGAAAAAAGTAATTAGGTTTAGTTCTAATTACTTTTTTACTATGTTCTGCTGATGACACTGATGCAATTCCTACATCCACACCAACATGTCAGTGAATATGACCAAACATTAGAGGAAAACTTATCATTGACTTGAGTTGAAGATGTAATGGAATGAAAGAATTGAGCTGTGAAGGGAACTAAAAGACAGCTGATGTTCTTGACTAATGTCCTGGACTGAACAGACTGTCTTTCTAATGGCCCCGTGTCTCTCCAGATTCAGCAACCAACAACATTCATTACGACTAATTAGAAAGGAATGGCCTCCCCACAGACCTTATACAGATCCACACAGACTGGCTCATCAGCCAGTGTCTCCATTCATTTCCCCCGTGTGTTTCTGCGTTCCGTTTGCCCAGTGCCTTGTGTGCCTGAAGCAAACCTTCAAGGAAGGACAGATGTTGAATAGCAGTGCAAATGTGTTTACATGTTCTCGAGGGACAAGACACACAGACCCCCCCCTGTGAAATTACACACATGGACTTTGGCAAAAAAAAAAAGAAATACAAACACATCAAAGATGCAAGGTGGTTTATAATGAGCACTTGTTCTGGAGTGGTGGTTTTAAAAATGAGTGTTAGACATGTGTTAGTGTTGCCACATGTGATTTCCACCTCATTTACTCTCAATTCAGATTACATAGGAGTCAGCACCTCGGGCTTAATAGGTTAATAAAGGCTAAAGTCTGTTGGTTTTTTCTTTTTTTAATCCTGCTTCTGTTTCCTCAGCATTTAGTTTCTTTTGTCTTAAAGACTGTTACAACATGCTCACACGCTTCACATAGAATTATCTCTATAAATTATTAGATTTTAATGTTTTATGGTAAGCGATTATAGTTTTTGCACCACCTGATGTCTGTTTTTAATCAATGTTATTGTTTTATGCGCCTCTGTGTGATTTGTTTTCCAGTTTATATATTTTTGTTGTGTTATCAGCTTTTTCAATGATCTCTAAAACATTTTAAATTGCATTAACCTGTACATAAAGAGCTAAAGAAATAAAACGTGATCGATTTATGCATTACATTCATTCATTTGTTTTATGTGTTCTCCACAGAAATTGCTCAGCTAACCAGCTGTGACAGTGGGATTGCAGAGACCCCAGAAACAGATGACTCGGTAAGCAATAAGAAATTGATTAGATTATTGATCTCCTCTATCTTTACTGCAGTTGTGCCAGTGATTTTATCTTTTTGATTTACTTTAGTGTCTATCTTTCTTCTCGTCCTCAGTCTCAGAGCCTGAGTGCAGCCTTAAGGTCCCGACGAAAACCATGTGAATTGGACTTTGAGATGACAAAACTCATTAGCAATGGTGCCTACGGGTAAGGATTTTTATATGTTTAAACCAGATTATCTAATCTCTATCTCTTTTTTTAATTAATCCTTAGTTCTCAGTTGACTGGTAAACCTTTTTTCTGCAGGGCTGTTTATCTGGTTCGCCACAAGGAAACTAAGCAGAGGTTTGCCATGAAAAAGATCAACAAGCAGAACCTGATTTTGAGAAACCAAATACAACAGGCCTTTGTGGAGAGAGACATCCTCACCTTTGCTGAGAACCCCTTTGTGGTGTCCATGTACTGCTCCTTTGAGACTCGGCGGCACCTGTGCATGGTTATGGAATATGTGGAAGGTCAGTGTGCGGGTGTTTCATGTCAGAGTGCTGCTGCTGAAAGCAGTGTACTCAAATCACAAGCTCATCTGTAACTTCACTCCACTGATCTTCACAGGCGGAGACTGTGCCACCCTGTTGAAGAACATGGGTCCTTTGCCAGTGGATATGGCCAGGATGTACTTTGCAGAGACAGTGCTGGCTCTCGAGTATCTGCACAACTATGGCATTGTCCACAGGGACCTAAAACCAGACAAGTGAGATACAACAATCTTCTTCTTTTTTAACAACAATGCTGCATATTTATATGTAAAACAAATATCATGGTAAAACACAATATGCATATGCATAACATGAATATGCATATTTACAGTACTACTCTAGCAGTAGCAAGAGTACAAAGACAGTCCTGCAAATTATGCAGGACTTCACAGACTACATTCAGTCTGTGAAATGTTTTTTCCTTGGGGCCCTGAGCTTTTAATTATTTTAATAGCTATACATTCAAATTGCCATAAAAGGATATTTTCAAATTAACAGGTAACTCATTATTAGCTAAAAATATCCTTTGTACTGTGGTTCCATGACGTTCCTGCCAGCCTCAGCTGTGCTTGTGTTCAGATCTAATTACCAAGTTAGCGGCATGCTAACTGGATAAAAATGATGACCATGACTGATATTAAACCAGCAAGTGAACCTTGTCTCAATGAGCATGTTAGTTGGAGGATGTTGACATTTAGCTTGAACCATCACAGAGCTGCAAGTGTGTCTGTAGCAATGATGGTATATAAAGATAAATGACATTTTTGTACTTCCTTCCACTGTACAACAATTAAGCTAAATTACCCAGGATATAAGGTCATTTGTGCCGATGCAGTTTTGCTGTCCATCTTTAAGTGCAATACATGGTTCAGTTTATGATGTGTCCTCTGTGATATTTAATATATTTCTTTCCCCCCCTTTTCTTATTTTCCTCATGGTCTTCTTCGCCCACAGTTTGCTGGTTACTTCAATGGGTCACATTAAGCTCACAGACTTTGGGTTGTCCAAAGTTGGGCTGATGAACATGACAACTAACCTGTATGAGGGACATATAGAGAAAGATGCCAGAGAATTTTCTGACAAGCAGGTAAAACTTGTGTCACTGCAGATATTATGCTCAGTCTGACAATATACAAAGGTCATCATGTTAACAGTATGTCTTGGGAATTGTGCTCATCTCTGTAGGTGTGTGGAACCCCTGAGTATATAGCTCCAGAGGTGATCCTGAGACAGGGTTATGGGAAGCCCGTAGACTGGTGGGCGATGGGAATCATCCTCTACGAGTTCCTTGTGGGGTGTGTGCCTTTTTTTGGAGACACACCGGAGGAGCTGTTTGGCCAGGTCATCAGTGGTCAGTGTTGCCTTCTCTCATAAATGTCCAGTTACAGCCTTGATATAAATGTTCTGTGCTCAAACCTGTACCAAAAGCTACCTTTTGACATAAACTCTGAATTACTTCATCTTGTCTGATGTGTATCGTGTAAAGATGAAAAATCTTTTCTTTTTTTTGGTCATTACTTTGGTTAAAGTCTTTTTATGAGACCTATCTTCTGTTGCTAGAGGTGATTTGGTTGAAGTACCCCATCATCTGGCATGTATATTCTGTTGAGCCCAAGAGGGGAAATTCTCAAACCTCACTGAGATATGAATTAAATAATTGCAGTGACCGCATGGAATTACTTGATGTGCATTTATCTCAATTTGTTGAAGCATTTCCCTGTGGGCCAGGAAAAAAACAGATGGCAGTAAGTGGTTTAGCTTGACTTTAGACCACAAGTGAAGTTTTAATATTATAATGATGTTAGTTTTCCTTATTGTCTCGTCTGACAACAGTGCAGAGCAAGTCTTAACCCTGAAAACAGGATCTTTTTGTCTTGCCAGTGGTGTGAATAGTCCATGAATAGATGAATAGTTTGTGTGGACAGTTGGACAGTTGGATAACAGCCCCTCTCTGTGCCGTGGAAATGAATGGCATGCCATGACTGATTTGGTTTTCTCTCAATCAAACTGTACCGAGCCTCTGAGAGTGACTGTTAATTAAAGGGGCCCACTCACACTGAATGCATGCCACCATGTCCTCGGGCAGAACATACATATTCATAGCTCCCCTCCCAAATTTGATTAAAATGTGGGACACATGATGCACAGAGCAGACAAATCCGCATGGCACAGAAAGGCATTTTTCCTCTTTTCACTGCTTATCCATGATGCTTTTCACTTAAACTAAAACACATGTAAATGGCCTCATTCCCTATTATTCTTACACTAGGTTTAATGTTTATGACTCTGTCGGTGAAGCATGTTACAGATTTGGACTTAAGTTAGTCAGACAAAACGTAAAATATAATTTAATTTCTTTTTTTAATCATACTTGTGTGTTGATAAAAAAAAAAAGAAAATGATGCCAACATGCCAACAAGAAATCAATGATCCTTGTAGCAGGTTGTGGACGGTAGAAAACAGATTGCAACAATGTCCTTCTAGTTTAAATTATATATTCATTTATTCGTTCTTTTCATATATTATTTAAGTGCAAATCTGTATATTCTATGAATCCTCTCTCAGTCATGTTTGTCTAACCAGTAAGGAGGTAAAGCTTTGGTTTTGTCTTTATTAAATACATGTGCAATCCCCATAGAGTGCAGTAATATCATTTGAGCAGCTGAGATCAGTGATTTTATCACTCTCAGCAACTGACTAGTAAGTCAGAAAATCACACACTTAAAGATGACAGAGTTGGTTCAGTTCATCTTTTTTTTTCATCAGTAGATCTCTACTTTTATTATTATCAATGTCTTACTTGGTGTACACCTGTCGGTCAGGATCAAACATGTTTGTATATGTGTTTCTTATTCCGACTGTTTGCATGTGCTGTGTGTTTGTAGATGAGATCAACTGGCCTGAAGGGGAGGATGCTCCACCTCAAGACGCTCAGGAGCTCATCACGTTGCTGCTCAGACAGAATCCTCTGGAGAGAATGGGCGCAGGTATAACACAAGGAGCAGAGGACATGTGGCAGAACCAGTATCTCGGCCAGGACTCGACAGGCTGCCATAAATTCTCATGTGACCATTGGTGCCACCTCAGCACCACTCATTATTCTAAGTCACTGGGGGAAGAAATTGAGGTCATCCAACAGCAGAGCAGTTTATTCCGTGGTCTTTTCACCTCTTCCCTTTGATCAATTGCAATTATTACTTTGCCAGTCCGTGAATCTCGTTCCATGCATGATCAGGCAGTACGAATGTGCAGATCTGCAGACTGTAAAAGTGGCCATGACCTTAGACAAAATCTTTTAATAGGAGTGATGTGTGTAGACATTGCACCACAGGGACAGCCGGGGCCCCCTTGTTCATCTAGCTCTGCCCTCTCTTGGCTGCCATTCACAAAGGCTCCTGCTCCTCCACTAAAGGTCACAGGCAGGAAATTGTACTGCATAATTTATAGTCATGACATCAGTTTTGGCCTGCAGCCACAAGGGAAGAGGAAAACATAGCATAAGCATTTCTTCACCTCCTGAGTTCAATGTCAGTGCCCACTATGTTTTGTCTGTTGTCTTGGGTGATAATTTGTCCTTAAATTGTAACCAAACTAGTAATCGATCTGTTTACACCATCTGCAGGTGGAGCTGCTGAAGTCAAGGAGCATCAGTTTTTCCACAACCTGGACTGGAATGGGCTGCTGAGGCAGAAAGCTGAGTTTATCCCTCAGCTAGAGTCTGAAGATGACACCAGCTATTTTGACAGTGAGTTATATCACATATGAGAGGCATGAGAGAGGGTACAGATTTAATCAGTGCCCGACATATTCTTGAACAAATACAATATTTGTCATGGCTGTCTCAGAAATGCAGTGACTGTAAACTGATAAAAGTAAAGGGAGTTATAAAAGCCTGCAGTTTAGGGTCCTTATTATATTCCATCTTCCTCTACTTAAATCATCCTTTGGCACTTAGAATAACCCATAACAACTGAATGCAATAAAAATCTGAAATACACACTTCTTATCATTCCCAGCTCGCTCTGAGAGATACCATCACCTGGAGACAGAGGAAGAGGATACAAATGATGAAGACTTCAATGTGGAGCTGCGGCAGTTCTCCTCTTGCTCTCACAGATTCTCAAAGGTTTGTCCTTAAACTCCCCTCTCAAACACTTCCAGTCGTAAACCAACATGTTTACATCGTCATTACTGCCAGAGATGTTAGTGATGTAAATGAACGGATGCCTCATCTGTCCTCATGCTTTTCTCGTGGGAAAGAAAGCACAAGCACTTGCTATTTCATATGTAAATTTGTATCCCCCAGCTCCCCCTTTACCCCTTCAGTTTTACACATAGCTTTCGGCTTTGCATATATTTTACACTTGCAAATGATTTTTTTTTCTTTTTCCACCATAACGTGGAACACAATACACAATACAGTCATACAAGGTGAGAGTCCTTGTGCTGCATTGCAGTATGCTCCCATCTCACATCAAAACAAAGCATTACAGCGTGTCTCTGAAAAGCAGCGGGGCGTCTTTGAGGAAGTGTTGAGCTCTGCTGAACCTTCTCCTCAGATGCACTCAGATGACACTTTTAAGTCTACATTAACACACGCAGCGCTGCATTTCTGGTCTGCTCGTAAATTCCTTGGTAAATAAAAGAATAACTACAAGATAACTGGAGGTATGATATCTTTATGTGCGCTCAGTCTGTTTTTTTCTTTCTTTCTTTATTTTATCTGTTTTTAGAACAAAATGATGAACTAAAATCCTTTGTGGTTTTCAGGTTTACAGCAGCCTGGATTTGTCTCGTGGGCACCTGGAGGAGAAAGGAGAGACTGAAGAGAAGAAGAGTGAGAGCCCTCTGACCGTGGACTCTCTCAGCTGGACACCAGACTTCGCTGAGTTGTAAGTCAAAGTTGAAGTTGATATTTTATTGTTAGTTGGTTCTGTACACTGCTGCAAAGAAGAATATATAGAATTAAGATGTGTAATATTATCAACAATTGGCTCTTACAGATGGTGAGAGTCTGTTAATCTCACGGGAGACCCTTCTCTCCTTTTCATTCAGGCCCTCGTTGTCCCACTCGACAGACACAGACAGTGTGAGTCAGGGCCCTGGCTGCCCCAGCTTGCTGCCAAAGTTTGCCATTTCGGCTGAGAGTGAAGGAGACGAGACCTCAGGCCTTGGTGACCCCAGCAAGGCCTCCTTCTCCATTGGAGAACTCCCGCAGGATGAACCTGATGCTACGACTCCAGGCAGCACTCACAGTGGAGCCACACTCTCAGGTACAAAATACTCACTGTTCTTTTGTGGGGGATATTTGTATATGTGGATGTTTGATGGGGTAAATTGATAATCTCTAAGTTGCTGTTGTGCAGTGCTGACTACACAGAACAAAAAACTGCAGTGTCCGCCGAGGAGCATTTTGTTTTGCGACTGTTTTACAAAGTCATCATAATCTTCCCAAGTATGATGATAATTACTTATTGAGGACGACTGAATGTACTTGTTTTTTTTCTGTTACAGATAAGTAGTATAGAGATAAATGTGTGTTTGACATTTTAAACAATACATTTAATCTCTTTATTTCTCAGATTTGGATAAAGAACTCTTTACCATCCATGTTTGCAGGATCATACTGAAGCTAGGGTCAATATGTGTTTATAAGATGATCTTTTCATATACACTATTTATACTTATACACTATTTATCTTTGTCCAAGTCTTTGTGCTAAGCTAACTGGCTATTATGACACAGTTGTGATTTATGTCTTGATTTATCCAATGCAAGAGCAAATAAGCCTATTTCCAAAAGGTCAGCTATTGTTTCAAGAATTACAAACAGTCACTACTGTAATGTAATTAAATATGGTGTTTTTCTTTGTAAAAATTAGGTAGTTTCTCAGAACATCTGGACCAGCTGACGCCCAAAGGTGAAGGTCTGGAGAGCCCTGACAGTACCAGCCAAGCCTCTGTAGACCAGGCCCCTCTGTCCACGTCTCTGCATCCTGAGAGTGCTGCAGAGAAGACTGCAGCTGTGCTTAAAATCCCCAAATCTGTGTCAACTGGTACCCTTTCGCTTATGATCCCTGGGGGTGAGTCAACAACATGCATATGCATACACTAGACTGAAAATTGTTTGTAAGGTCCATTTACTGAGTGGCTGTGAGCAATTTGCGGGGTGTAAGCGTCTAATAAAGTATGTAAGCAGGCAGGAGCAAGAGGTCATCAATGCAGGGAGAGAGAAAATCCTTTAAATATCAACCCCAAATCAAGTACAGTGAACCAGGCTCATGAGCTTTATAGCAACACTTTACTACTGACTAGAGCAGCAATTAATTTTTTTTTAAATAAAAGAACCTGGTGGTCAACACTTTTTTAATTTTTTTTATTTTCAGATATCTTGGGGGTGTCTCCTCTGGCCAGCCCTCTATCTCCTTACTCACTCTCCTCAGACCCTTCGTCTCGAGACTCCTCTCCGAGCCGAGACTCCTCACTCTGTACCACCAACCCACGGCAGCCCGTCATCATCCACAGCTGTGGGAAGAAATTTGGCTTCACGCTGAGGGCAATAAGGGTGTACGCTTGTGACGGTGACATCTACACCGTCTACCACATGGTCTGGGTAAGATACCATTGTAACCTGTAGGAGACAAACATTGTCTATATCAGTTATGACAAGGATGGTTTCAGTGTTTGGGGCAGTTAAACACAGTCTGGTGAGTTTCTCCACTGTAGTTTGGTGCTTGTGGGCTGGTGTGAAGTTTTTCAAAGCAGCAAAGACCCAACCACACTTATGTATTGACAGCAGATCACAAAAGTTGCTGAATGTGAGCTGCCAAGAAATTGATGTATCGCCCTGTGTCAGCAAGGGTGGTGTATGCACAGCATTCAGAAATGCAGGGATTTTCCACGTGCGTGAGAAACTGAAAATGAGTTCAAATAGAATAGAGGAACAATAAATCACTCGGGTTAGGGTTATTTTCGAATGAAATATTTTTTCCGAATGAAAAATTAAGTCACTTCATAAGTGACTTAATTGCTTAATTGCTGAACTGAAAAGTGACATTTCAGTTCTGTTTTGAACTGAAATGTCTGTGAAGACAAATGGATGATAATACATGTCTCTTGTGTCTATTTATCAGAATGTAGAAGATGGTGGACCTGCACATAAAGCAGGACTCAGAGCTGGAGACCTTATCACTCATGTCAACGGGGAGCCAGTCCATGGTCTCGTCCACACTGAAGTGGTGGAGCTCCTGCTCAAGGTAAATGAAAGTACTGCTGAAAGTACAACCATTTTCCCCTGGCAGTGCTTATTTGCAGTTACGCAACACAAAAGCCTGTCATTAACTCCAAATGCTGTGCATAATTTGTTTTAATACTAATCCCTTCTGCAATCCCAAAACAGTGTTTTTGTTTGTAGTCTGCCCTCAAATATTACTTTGTATATAAAATGTCTTCATGTACTTTCTTTTCAGAGTGGTAGCAAGGTGGCCATCTCCACAACTCCCTTTGAGAATACGTCTATAAAAACAGGTCCAGCCCGGAGGAACAGCTACAGAAGCAAGATGGTCAGATGTGCCAAGAAGCCCAAGAAGGACAAGACACCAGAAAGGTCAGGAATTTGACAGATTGTTATTATTTATGTTGTAGGTGTGTGTTTCTTTATGTACTTCATTCAAAGCCTTCAGTCAAGTGACAAATATTGGAAGCAGTTAAGTCAGTTTTGTCTTGCCGATAGAAACAATCAATCAGTGAGGACAGTGATGCCATCTTAAGTGTTGGGATGTTTCTGTTTCCTTTTAGCCTCTAGGGGGCACATAGTCATCACTGCAGAACTGTTTGAATGTGTGAGTGAAGGGTAGGATCAACTGGTTGTTTCATTTCTAAATGAGTTAGAGAACTTGGGAGAAAATAAAGTGTATATTACAGTTTTTTCATAGACGTGCATATTAAATTACAATATTACATATTATCTGTTAGTTGACTTTTGCATGTCACTGGTATATTTTGTTGCAGTATTTGCCAGAGAACTAAATAGATTTGTTTTCTTTCCAGGCGTCGCTCCCTTTTCAGGCGTTTTGCAATGCAGCCCTCTCCTCTCCTGCATACCAGCCGCAGTTTCTCCTCTCTCAACCACTCGCTGTCATCTGGTGAAAGTCTCCCTGGCTCCCCCACCCACAGTCTCTCCCCTCGTTCCCCAACTGCTGCCTTCCGCCCTGCACCAGATTTCGCACAGTCAGGTGGTGATCTTAACTTGTTTTGATGAGAGGAAAATATTACCCAGACTTTTCACTGTTTGCTTTTGTTTCATGTATCATGTTTAATCTCTGTTTTTACCCTTTTAACGTCCAGGTGGCAACTCTTCCCAGAGCAGCTCTCCCAGCTCCAGTGCTCCAAACTCCCCTGCAGGCTCTGGCCACATTCGTCCCAGCACTCTCCACGGCCTTGGACCCAAACTGCCAGGTCAAAGGCTTCGCCAGGGGCGCCGCAAATCTGCTGGTAGCATTCCTCTTTCTCCTTTGGCTCGCACACCTTCACCCACCCCCCAGCCAACATCTCCTCAGCGCTCACCCTCTCCCCTTCTTAGTGGACATTCTGTTGCCATTTCCAAGACAGCACAAGCCTTCCCAGCAAAGATGCATTCTCCACCCACAATTGTACGCCACATTGTACGCCCCAAAAGTGCAGAGCCACCTCGCTCACCCCTGCTAAAACGAGTCCAGTCCGAGGAGAAGCTGTCTCCCTCTTACACAGGAGATAAGAAGCACCTGTGTCCTAGAAAACACAGTTTGGAAGTGACCCAAGAAGAAGTACAGGATGAGGAGCTGAGGCCCGGTGAGCGGGATTACACCATCCTGCAGAGCGTGGAAGAAACTGCCAGTGAGCCAATGGCAATCACTCGTGTGCGGCCTGCTGAGCAGGGCTGCTTAAAGAGGCCCACCAGTCGCAAGATGAGCAGGCAGGAGTCAGCTGAGGAGCTGGACAAGGAAAAACTGAAGTCCAAGATGGTCGTGAAGAGACAGGACTGGTCAGAAAGGAGGGAGTCTCTACAGAAGCAAGATGCCCTGCGAGAATCTGACTCATCTCCCATGTGTGGTGACGACAGGGATGAGAGAATCCAAAACAAATCCCAGCGCAGCCCAGAGTCTGGACCTTTGGAGGCCAAAGCGGCCAGCACCACCCTCAAAGATGTTCTGTATAAGAAGCTCACCACGCGAGCCTCCGAGGGCATCGCCGAACCACCAGGTGGCAGCAGTGAAAGTGAAGGAGGACTCCGAACAGAGTGGCAGCACTCCAGACAGAGTAAAGACAATATGAAGCCAGACAGATTGGACTTCAAAGCTCCCAACATCGAGTTCACAAAGAAGAGGTTGTCATTTGAAGAGAGGGATGATTGCATTTGTCGACTATCTTCTGGCATCCATGAGAACCTCCACTTTGGCTCCACCAGGTCTAAGAGCCTGCAGCTGGACACAGCCATGTGTCATGACCACATGAAAGCAGGAATGGGAAGTGTTCTCTCCAGCCCCGACGGCCTGGCCCCTAAACATTTTACTGGTAGAGGAGAGAGCGCTGTGGAAAAACTGCAGCTCATCTCTGCAGCAGAGCCCTCTCTACGAAAGACCTCATCTGAATATAAACTTGAAGGACGCCACGTCTCCTCTCTCAAACCTCTGGAGGGCACCCTGGATATTGGCCTGCTCTCAGGGCCCAGAGTCTCCAAAACGGAGACATGTTTATCCAAAATGACAGAGAACACAAGTGACTCTTTTTCTGCGAGTCCTTCAATTTGGCTTCAGAGCCCCACTGAGAGACAGTTAACCATCCCCCAGTTAAAAAGTGCAGACAAACTGAAGAGCCCCCTGACTTGTTCCCTGAGCCCTGAAGCTGTTTCTTCTCTAAATAGTGCAGTTGTCTCCAAAGAGCAGTCAAATAATTCACCCACAGAAGGCAAAACCGGTAGAAGTGATGAGAAAACACATGAGAGACACAGTGAATTAGTAAAGACTCCATCCACAAAAGTGGAGACCTCAGCTTTTGGCATTAAACAAGAGAGCAGGACTGGTATGAAGGCCAGTTCATCACTGGTTCACGAGCATAGAGGCCCTCGGCACAGCTCCCACTTCTCCTGTGGAAAAACACCATCCATACGCGAAGTCAGCAATGAAGATCAGGAGGACGAGGTGGAGCAGGAAGTCGCATCTTACACCACGTCACAAAGTTCTGCCAGCTCAAAGGCAGTCGTTTGTTTCTCTTCACCAAGGCTTGAAGGAAACCGAAAAAGTTTCCCTGCACCAACACAAGCGGAGCCTCCGGCTGTGGCTGCCAATGACGCGTTACCTGTCTCACTGAAGCAGAAAATAAACTCTGGTTTGGATACAGGTCAGTGTCAAAGCTCTGAGAAAACTCCAGAAAAAACAGAGAAAACTACACAGTACTCAAATGTGACCTCTGCTCCAGTGCTGAATGTACTAGACAACTGCGCATCTATATCCGTTCCAGAGAATGTGCTTTCAAAACAGCAACTGCTGAACATCTGCTCTTCGAATACACAACCTCAGGTTTCTATCACGACATCAGCATCTGTGTCTGTGCATGACTATAAATCCTGCGGTTCAAAACCAGAAGGACAGGACTGCTGTGAAAGGCCTGTTAGTAAAGACAGTGTACAATCTAATAGGTTCATTGTGAAAGTGGTCGATGATGGAAGAGGCTCTGACTCCAAGAAAGAAATCATCACATGCGCCACAGTTGGAAAAGTGGAGACGACCTCAAAAGAGCAGCTGAATAGAGACACGTCCACAGTTAACACAAGCACCTTGTCTCAGAATGTTGCACTGAGCGCGGACAGAACGGATAGCGCTGTGTCTGCAGGTGAGAAAGAGTGCAGCAACATACCGTTCACCTCACCAAAGAACAATGTGAAAGATTCAGAGCCGCTCTCAAAAACCTGTCCAGCTGAAAAAACACCCCACAAATTATCTGACACCCCTAAAAAACAAGACGGTGTTATTAGTGTGAAAGAGAACACCGGGGTGCTTTCAACAAAACAGAGAAGTTCTGCTTCAGCAACTGCAAATGAAAACGTTTCGAGTTCCAGTATTAATTCAAAACCTGTGAAGCCAGAGAGCGAGACAAAAGCACTGGAAGTGAAATCTCGCAGTGCAGAAGATAAAGGCAGTCTAAATTTAAAACAGAGAGATCTGTCAAAAGAATCTGCGCTCTCTACTTCAAACATTCAAGAAACCCATGAAGCCAAGCGGAAAGAAGCCTCGTCCACTGGAGCTGACGCAAAGCGGGAGGAGCCGGTGCAGCCGACACATTCTTCCACTCTTGCTGACGTGAAGCAGAAAGAAACGCAGCCCAAAAGCTCGGTACCAAGCACAGGTCACATAGGAAAAGAAAACACAGACTCAAAGCTAAAATCTCTCCCCCCGAGAAATGTCCTTTCCCCCACGACTGTTAAGACTCCTGCAGCTCCAACTCTGGTTTGTAAACAAAGTTTTGATGCCAAACATAAAGATCACTCGCCCAAAAACCAAGTCCCGATCCCGAGAGACCATCATGACTCAAAACCAAAAGACGTGAACTCGCCTCAAACTGCTCCTCCACATCAGCTCAGGAAGGAGCCAATACCACATGTTTCCTCTCAGCCTGATCCACTGAAACCCGCGGCGAAGAAAGAAACACCTACACCGCTCAGTAGTGGAGCCAAGGTCTCTACCTGCACTGCTCCCCAGGAGACCGTAACCAAGGCAACCAAGGAAGTTACCAAAACTGAAAAGCTCACACCGGAGAGTCAGAAGGGCCCTGACGCCAGGAACACCGCCACTGACAAACAGGTGTCCTCCAGCCACAAGGAGCAGGCGGAGAGGAAGAAGAAGGACGCCGCTCAAGACGCCACGTCAGTACAGAAAAACACTAAACGAGACTCGACTCGAGCTGCTCCTGCTGCACAGAGAGACGCCTCAGACAAAGATGGTGGCAAGTGCAAGCAGCAGAGAGAGTCGCCACGTAGCTCCACTAACAAAAAGTAAAGGGAGGGAAGAGGAAATAGCAGCTCACATTCTCACTTTACAGAATCCAGACCATGTTGGAAGAGTTTTGTGCAAACATTATCATGCCGCCTTCTTTTTGTTGGTGTTTTGTTGTTGTTGTTGTTGTTGTTGCTCAAGGACCGGGAAAGCTGTTACATGCTGATGGGGAGAGGAGGGGCACGTGTGAGTCCGTGTGCATTTTTATCATATGACGTGACATCACATGTAAATGTAGGTCATGACTGATTGATCATCTCTGGTTTGTTCTGGATTTACTTTGAAGTGAATGTCCTGTGAATCGCAGTATGCTTTGTGCAATCAGTATATATTGTTTGGGGCGGGTGGGGGGTGGAACCTTACAAAGGCTGGGGTGGGATGTACTGTAGAGTCGGTGCCATAAATGATTCTGAATTGCACTCTTACTTCTACTCGAAGGACCTGACGTCTTTCAATGCAGTAGTCCACGTGATTCTATGAAATTAGCTAATGTATCACATGTTTAGTCTAATCGGATTACTTTTAAATTGGGTTTTTCTGCGGTGGAATGCACTGTCCTCTGCTTTTCACTTGAAACCACAGAATAATATTACAGCTGAATTAGTTTAGGGGCCTTAGATTTATGGGAAATAAAACTTGCTGTTCTTAGCAAGATTGTGGTGTTTAAATTCACATTCCTCTGACGTGTGTGTACATATAGTTTGGATTTTTCTTTTTTTAACGCAATATGGTGTAAATATGATAAACCTGCGATACATGGGCTTACATGATTGTTGTTTGTAGTATATGTATAGGTTTTTGCAGTGTCATATTTGTATCGGGAGTATGGCGCTCTGCTTGAAAACTCTCTTCTAAACTAAGCTACTGTGATGTACGTCATCAAAGGCTTCGTCTCCGTGATTTAAACGTGTTCCAAAATTAACTTGAAGAAAAATATGACAAGGCATTAAAGGGTAACTGGGCTATTTCTAAAAAAAAAATGAAAAAGAAAAAGAAAAAAGAAAGAAAATGTAGCATTCTATAACAAAACTGTGAGGACTGTCAGCGTTTCCCAGGAATGTCTTTTTATCAGCGATGATGTGTTTGTTGGCTGGCGACAGCTTGAATAATGAGGAATGTGTAAAATATGAAATATTGTGTTGAAAATGACATGAACCAGCAGTTCTGCACACGTTTGCCAACAGTTTTTCCTGCAGTAGAGTTCCTCTCTTTTTTTGAAGGAGTCTGGACTTCATCCGTGGTCACGTCCTCCATCTGTGCAGCTCAATCATGAGTAAGTTCACGTACACGCAGTGTGTCACTGTTAGTGTTTCTAAAGAATTTAGATGTCAGGCTTTGGTCAGTGTTGTTAAAGTCACGTGTTAGTGTTTCCAACTCTTCAGCTAATGGTTTTATATAAGGAGACGTGATTATTTACATCGTCATGTCGACAACATACGGATGTTAACGTGCAAATACTTGGTACTTTACGTATATCAGCGTTCACGCTCTGCAGTTTAAATACACACATACATCAACAAGAAGACAACAAGAAAACTAGTTTAGGACACTAAGTGTTTAATGCAGTATTGGCTCTGTTGTGTTGGCTATCAAACAATAATCTTGTCTACTACATATACTCAAACACTTTATATTTAACAGGACACAGAGACAGTGAAACACACAGGCAGAGATTCTATTGTTCTGACGTGTGCTTTTGCGTTCAATATTTTAACGTGTGAGAAAAAAATGCACCTTAATTATTTTTTGCCACAGTCTGTTCAGAATATAGGAGTAAAAATGGAGGAGAATTGGAAGCGAGGACTGTTTATAAATTCGCCACATGTCCGTCCCCGACTGCTCGTTGACGAAGGACATTTAAGACACGCAGTTTTGTGACGACTGACATTTGAATCCTCAAAGCACATTCAATGTTTGTTTACAGAGCATCATGGATGTATAGTTTGTATATTGTTGATTTGCCAAATCTATGTTCTGTGTCACAGATGATGATGTTGTTTAATAGTAGTGTGAGACGTCGCGCCTTCGCCACCAGGGTGTTTAATAAGAACATTTGTTCGTGCAGTAATCACTGTCTGTTCATGCGTCGGGTTGTTCTTCTTCGTCTGCTCGTCTTTTCAATTGTCCCCTTTCTGTTTTTCCTCCCCCTGTGCAAAACTAGTATTAGATGAACTTGCTTACATTGGTTTGTCTTTTAGAAAAATGTGCAATAAAAGTGTTTTGAGTTTTGTATTTTGCTCAAGGAAAGCTCTATGGATGTCATAGATGTTGTATATTAAAACAGATATTTATACTTCTAATGTTGCATAATACTAAAAATAAAATGAAATGGTAAGTTATTCTTATTTTCTGTTTTCTTGGTAAATATTAAAGCGCAATACAGTAAAATAATTCCACTTTTTTCACATGTTGACAAAATAACTCTTGTATGATAAGTCTCAGTTATTCATCTAAAAATAAAGACAAATACGGCCATAATTGGGCAAATTACCAGTCAGCCTTCCCACCATAAATGAATTAGAATAATTGTGTTTGGGATTTCTTTGAGCAGCACTTCGAAGAAGAATTATGCATTTTATTTCAAGACTTTCCTAGAATGAAAACATAATGGAGATGCAAAGAAATGTTTCACTTTATTTCTCTTTCAATATCCTACATGTACACATATATATATATATATATGATATATGTTGTAAAGTGGGACGCCAACAGGGGGCAGTGTGTTGCCATGAGTGCACTAGGGCGTCTGCTGCTCAGAACAGGCCTTCTGTTATGCAACATATATCCAGGACAGATAGAGAAGACGAATGTGGAGCAACATGGCGAACAGAATAACAGAAATCCAATCAAGATAAGGCTGAATGTGATACAGCTGCATATTTTAACTGCCTCTTTCAAACAGATTACTCAACGCTAAGTCCAAAGAGTAAAACCAAAAGGTCATTCATCTTTATTCTTCTTATGCTTTTAGTGCCAAACTAAATTATTCATAACCTGCTCGTTATAACCTATTTATGAGTAGATTAGAGCCACAGTTAGCCACCTAAAGTCCTGGTTGATCCTCGGCTATTGTCTTTAAATGTGATTACAGAAGATGTAGCCGCGTCCCACCAGACTGATTACTAAGCAAAAATATCTGAAACAGAAGAAGAAAGACTCTTAAACCTTGGGAATGGGACAGAGAGTGGGTTCACCGTGAAAGATCAGTGTAGTAATTTATGATCATTAACCGGCCATGTGCTCCATCCTTCACTTGTTTCTCTGCTGGGAGCAATTTCTGCCCCACTAGGTATATTTCTGTCCTGTGTGTGTCATTGCATGTGCCGACCTACACTTTATCTTCATAGCCGCGGTCTATACCACATTAACTCTTCCTTAATCTCTGTATATTGAAATTATGTTTGCCCCCGGCGCTATTAACGCCTCACCTTCTCAGATTATGTATGTAACGTGGCAGGAAAACTGACACCGCATTCACATTTTTGCACATCAATCAAATCCCCTCTGTACAAGTCGTACACTCCACTGCTGTCTTCTCGTTGCGTCATTGTCCCGAAAACTTTTTTGCCACTCAGTTCCATGACTCCAAACCCTCCCACTGCCTTAATTCCCCTTAAAAAGACAACAAATGGTATTTAAATCAATAGATTGTGAGGATATTAAAACACGGCCTGTCTCAGGTCCATGGAGCTGCTCCCACAGAATGAGGCCTCTGTAATCCATTTCAGAGAGACTGATCAATAGTAATGAGGTGACCCGCCATGTTATCAACAGTGTGAGGAGTGAAGGGGGGGGGCATATACGTCAGTATGTGAGTATAGGCATATAGGTCACTATATGTGTGTGTTTGGCTCCTGTGGTGGACACGCCTCCCCAGCGACTGTTGCTGAATTTCACATGATTTGAAAGTTAATTTTTAAACATTTGGCAACTTATGTAATCATTCAAATGTGACAGGTTCTGCAGCGTCGCGTTTTCTGTGTGGGGGGGTTAGAAAGTCAGAAGAGATGTTTCTATGATCTCAGGGTGCCATAAATGTCAAAAAAAATGTGTCCATCCATTTTAAATGTTCTTTCCAGTCTGGAGCAGATGAGCTACTGAAGCACCTGGTTTTGACTTGTGTGCTGCTATAAAAGCACTTTTTTTATATTCTCCCCCCCCCAAAAAAAAAAAAAAGTTATGACATGTACGTGCTAAAAAAAAAATCTTCATTTCCATTTCCTTGAAAGATTTAACACGCCATCAGACGGCATGAGAGAAGTATGAGTGTTATAGCTGGAGACGTCGATGTGTTGACAACAGTGGTGGGAACATTGCTTGGCTCAGTGTGTGTAGACACATGCAATCTGACACACAGATACACAAAGCCACTCTGGCCCACATTAACTTTTGCTGCTGGAATTTGTTCCAGTACATTCTGTGATTTGGGGAGAAGCCAAAACTCTGGGCCAGTTCTCATATCTCATGTTGCAACTAATGGCTTCTTGTTGAGCTCTAAAGTTCAGCCACTGGCCCATCACGCACACAGGGAGGGGTGAGTCTATTATGTAGGACAGGGTTCACTCTCATAAAAGAAATATTAAAAAGCCACCGCCTCTGCATTAGAGGGAGTTGAGCAGCAGTCCTCATGGTTTGTGCTTTCCACTGTCTTTGCTGTTTGTTTTTTTGTTTTTCTCCAGGGTGATTTTTAAAGCTGCAGTAGTGTAGAAAAAGGTCGTTTATGGTTGCGTTATATCCTCAGGGTTTTAACAAACTAATGTTTTGAGGTTAGCTGCTCTCTGTCCTGAGCTCCTGTCGCCAGTTGAGGCGGCAGCTTCAAACACAACATGATGATTTGACGCAGTCTCTTCATCTGTGGAACACTTGTGCTTTATTGTCCGAACCCTAGAGGAGATTACAGAAGTCTCACGAGTCAAGTTTTACGTCAACATTATATACGTTTCCCTTCGACTGCTGTGAAGTAAATATCAGGAGTTATTTCACACAGAGAAACAGTAGGTGGCGCTAAAGTATGCGTATGCACCAGAGAAGGATAACAAGGTGCATCCTGATGACTTGGATGACTTGAATAAAGAGTGCAAATCTTTACACTTGTATATAGTCCTTGCTGCTTCAGCGTTGGTGGAAGAATGTTGTTTTTCCCTCATCCGTCCACACTGATCTCGTGCTTTAAATGCAATATTTATTTATTTATTTTCTCTCCCTCATTTCCCCTTGATAAACACAACTTTACTGTGAAAGAATGTGATGGAGCGATCCATCAGTAACTTGCCTATTGTAGCTTTAACCGTGTGTCTCTAGTATCGTGGCTTTACTCCACATTTGTGATTCAAGTAATCTGATTACTTTTGATCATTAGTCCAATGATCTGATGTAGCTTCTACAAAAAGTGTGCGTGAGTGTGTTTACTTGTGATTGTTACCTCTTTAGGACACTGACCTTGTCAGGACTTGTAGTCCTCATGAAGACTAAAACCTGGTCCTAAAGAGGCAGAACATAATTTCTGAGGAACTGGTTACATTTAAGGCTAATGTGTGACTTTTGGTCAGGTTTTTGTATGTATGTGTGTGTGGGTGTGTGAGTGAATGTTTAGATGCATCATCCAGAGGTTGTGGCCACTCTCAAATGTCAATAACAGAATATTATTTTCAGAATTCATGGAAGGGCTTGTGTTGCAACACAGAAATAAACCTTCAGCTATAACAGTTTTACTGCGGCTGTGATGAAACTCTCTGTTTGACCATGAGGCTGTTTGTTGTTCTGTTCTATGATTATTTTCATTGTCGGCGCCATTCTGATCATTTATCTTGACTATCGGTGTTTGTTTACACTTTGATTGCTTTGTTATGCTTATGGAGTCTCTATAAGGGCGGCTGCATTGGGTTCACTGATCGCGTATGTGTGACGGGCAGATTACACGGTTTTTACTGTTATACAAGTTTACAAATAATTACATCACTAGTTTATCCACCCTGAAACTAATTAACAATGAACAAAAGGGATTCAACACAAAGACGTTAGGACAGGTCTGTGTGGCTAAAATCACGTTACATTCATCATCACTTAATCTGTTTATTATTTTCTGGATTAAGTGATTAGATGTTTGGTCCATAAAATGTCACTAATTTGTGTCATTTTTGTCACATTAGTCCTGGAAAGTGAGGCTATGTTCAGATTACCAGCTACAGTCTTCAAATCTGATTTAATACAGGTCAACTACTGTCTCATATCTGAATGTGAAAACATATCTGTGAGACTGCTCATTATTCAAGTACGATGTATAATAATATATACATATACATGTAGAGGTTGCAAGCGTGCAGCGCAGATTTTGGAACCATGCGCAAAGAGCTTGTTGTGTGCACGTGGACAGCACATGCGCAAACTGAACTGTCCCACCAGTAGGTGGAGTATTAAGCCCCGCTCACCAAGCAGAATAAAATGGCTGGTTTGGGTGTTCAGGCTGTTGCATGGCAACATGGCAACATGACTGCCTCTGTAAAGCCAGAGCACTTGCCTCAAATACATAGAGAAGTCTTAATCCAAGGCTGCAAACACTAAATCATTTTGCTCGTACTTATGCACTATAGATAATATCTGTCAATCAACCCCTCCTAAATGTGACACACTGGGCCTTTTAAGATGAAGAACATCTTGAAGAGCCACTTCGTTGTCCACCACTCAGCAGCTCGCCACAGGAAATGGATCCTTGGCTTATCAAAACAAAGCCCGAGCTGCAGAGAAGATTACAGTTAAAGTTATGACAATTTGCACAAATTTGACCCTCGTCATGTTTTGTATTGGGAATTGGCTCACTATTGTTACTCCGTTTAACTGTCAAAGAGGAGCAAAAAACATACACTTAACAAGCTCAAATGAGTGAATTGTCTACTTTTCGTCCTGAAAACTAAGGTGAAAACTGAGAGTGAAGCAGAGTGTGATGTGGTGATGTTGCTGTGTGAAGTTAAGGCGAGCTGCAGGAGTTAAGTGCTGATTATCTGTGGGTGTATCGCCTCCAGCTCCTCTGTCATTAACATGAAAATATTGATTAGCACTGCTTTAGGTTTATTTTTGCTAAAAGACTTGTTTCTTTGTGAAGCAAAGGCCCTGAAATTGTCTTAAAAATAATCATAAAAAAGAGGAAAGCTCTTCTGAAACGATCTCCACTTGATGTAGAATGGGATTTCACACACAGACAACATATGGCTGTCACATGATCGGCATGATTATGACACTGTGTTGCACAACGGGGCACAACAGGGCAAAGGTCACATCTTAGGACGAGAGATGTGACCTTTGCCCTGTTGTGCAACACAGGGTCAGAATATCATTGTGAGCTTTGCAGGTTTATTGCAGTGAGCTGAAAATGAGGTGAAATTTCCCGTTCTGATGCCTGATCTCAGCTGACCACACTACTCTTTTTGTCTCCTTTTGGTTTCACTCAGGACAAGCGTGACCTGAACAGAACTTTAAATAACGCACACACAGTGAGTCTTTGTTTTTCAATGAGGGCGCTGACACTGCAGGGTCAGTTCTGAGCGCCGGTGTCTTTGCAGCACATTCTGTTTTAATGAAGTGTTTTAAAAGTTGTATTTAGAAGAGTTTACAAGCCAAGTCACATCAGGATACAGCGTGGAGAGTGTGAGAGAGAGGGTGGCGATGGAGGGAAAAAAGGGAGGAGATGAAGATCCCCCCCCTGTCGGACAGAGGACAGGGGGTCTGCGCTGGGCTCAGGAGAGTGAAGAGTGACACGACCCCGGTGTGGTCCCACACCCACACCGAGCACATTAATGAGCGCCTAAGAGGGATTTAAGGTCCGGGGGCTTAGTGCAGATCAGGCGCTGATTCTCTGCCTCAGGAAAAATAGGACGTGAGTCTGAGCCACCAATTATAGAGGCAGTGGCACATGCTGGGGGAGACGCACGGCTACGGATGTGGCTGTGTTCCAGAAGAGGAAACATGTTCATTTAATCTATTTAGTTAGTGTGTAAAGTTGTTGAGAAAAAGTGGAGAATCTATAGTCAGTTGTTCTCACATTTGGCCTGGAGGTTTGTGGAACACTTCTACAAATGTTTTCATAGTATCTCGAGATATAAACACTATATATATATATATATATATATATATATAAGACTATATTTACATGTTCTACTTATACAAAAGGCTTCAGGGTGCAGTGAACGATATAAGAATTTTCTTATTTTGTAATCTGAAATAGTTTGATGATAGTGGAGGCCACAAAGATGAGCCAGACTATGTGTGACTTCCCCAGTAATACTCTCTCAAATTATAGCCATTAATCCAAAGTAAATATATTGATTATCAATGTTTAATAGTCCAATTCATACCAATGCATTTATGATTAATACACTTACAAGTCCAGTGTGTGACATTTATTTTCATTTGGGCAGAAATTGAATCTAAACAAGAGTTTTTATGCATGTTAACCCCCTCTAAATGAATATTAAACCACAGATATAATAATAATAATCTGAAGGAAAACAATAGAGTCAAGCCAAACAACTTCTGACGTTTAATGCTAACCAAAGGCAACCAAAGTTTCAATAGAGAGATGAACTTCACCTATAGACAGTCTTGTATAAAGAACTTACAAGGAGTAAGTGAGTAAAAATACAAGTATCTTACCAGAAAATGACTCTGGGAGTCCCCTTTTAAAGTATAAAGTGTCTGATGTTTAAGTATTTAAAAAGTCAGGAGTTAGAGTTTAGTGACGGTTGAGCTCAGTGGTAAAGTGAGTCATCTTTCAACTGGAAGGTTGTGGGTTGAGTTCCTGGCTCCGCTGGTCTATATGTGTCCTTGGGCAAAGACACAAGTCTGACACATGGATGCACCATGGATGCACTCTGTGAATGTGAGAGTGATTGAGTGACAACTCTCGTGTAAATCATTTACCAACTCTTCATGTATTGATTTTATCCAGTAGTAACAAGTAGTTCTGAACAGTTAATCAGCATTTTATCAAGATTACAATTCAGCCTACTGCAATTTTCAAATCTCTTTGAATAAAAATGAGAGTAATGATGGAAGAATGACCATTCCCTCTGATATCGTATCACAATTACATTTCCTGTCCAAATAATAAAAAGTATTGATAATTGGATTTTATAGATGTTGCTAAATCTTACATACTGTAACTTTAATACAGAAAAAGTGATAACATGTACACAGTGACACAAAGTGCTGTCAAAAAAATCAGTTCTGTTTACTGCTTTATTAAACTGACATTAACACTTTATATTGTTACAGGCCACTTTTTTAATCATAACTTAATTAAACACGGGGACCATATAGTTCAACCTCAGCCTTTTCCACTGACTTAACGGTGCAAGAGTCAATAATCTGCATAACCAGCTGTAAATGAACCACCATCTGTCGTCATCATTTAATATGCAAAGACGGGCTTTAGAAGCCAATGTTCTTAACGTTAACGTCCAGACGTGAGATGCGCGCCTCTGTGAGCGAGCACTGTCGTAATGTGACTTTGGATATAATTTGACAAATAGTTCCATTAGCGTCTAATGGAACTATTTGTCATACGATTATTCCAAGATAAATACATGAGGGCTCCCTGTAATCCCTGAAGTCAAACTAATTCAATTCTGACCTCAGTGCCTTAAAGTTACAGCTGGTCAGTACAGGACCACTGGGCGTTGGCCCGTGTCAGCCTCATTCTTCTTCAATCTGTTCAATCTAAATATATTATATTTTGGTGATTTAAGCTATTTTTATTTAGATTTTATATATGTATGTATAGTATAGTATATATATATATATACATACTTGAGGAACAAACGACAACATAGGAGGCTTAACCTTTTATTAGGTTAGTGTAGTGGTGGGTTAGCACTCTTGCCCTTGCAGGAAGACTCGAGTTTTTACTCTCTGCATGTAGTTTGCATGTTCTCCCCCTGTGTGCGTGGGTTTTCTCCAGGGTTCTCTGGTTTCCTCCCTAAGGTCCAAAAACCTGCAACTTGACCGCATCTGTCCAGGGTGTGACCCCGCCTTTCGCCCTATGTCAGCTGGGATCGATACCGGCGACCCTCATGTGGAGGATGAAGTGGAAGAAGGTGAGTGAGAGTCCAACCACAGGCCAGTTACACATTCTCCACAAGTCTGCAGAGGCGAGTTGGTGACCCCCACACACACACATTTCCCGGTCCAGTTGGTGGCACACTATTGTTTTGAGGAGGAAACCAGGAGGTTCAGCGGTAACCACAGCCTCGCAAAAGTTATGCTCATAGAATTCAACAATTAAACACAGAGAGGGCGAGAGAGAGATGGTGGCACACATCGCACACGGCAAATGTGTTTTGTTTGATTTGCGGGAGCGGCAGAAAAGATCATTGGCACCTCTCTTTACCACAATAAGTGACATTTACACCAACAGGTACATCAGGCGAGCTGTAAAAATCATGACTGACTCTTCCCACCTCCGTCATCACCTCATTACCAGGCAGCCATCTGCGAGGACGCTGCCGTGAGTCTGAGTGAAGGTCTAACAGACTGAGCAACAGCTTCTCTTTCTCTATGAACAGAGCTTTAAAACACTCTCCATGTGCTGCCCACTCTGCACTCACACACCTCCACGCACTTAACCTGTTAGCAGTTTATCACCGTATAAATTTCATCTTTACACCTTGCATTTTTTTTAATAACTTGCTGTCTGTCGCGTGTGTGTGTGTGTGTGTGTGTTTTCAAGTGCGTGACTATGAAACAGAGTGTGTGTCTGTTTACCAGAACATTGTGTGAGTTTCTGGTGAGAGAATGAAAAATCAAATGTGACAACAACTCCGAGGATGAAGTATTTGCCTCTTGCTTTGGTGAAGAGCGCAGCAGCTGCGAGAGCCAATGTGAAATGTTGATTATTGACGCGGCTGCATAGTGGCTAGCACCGTTGCCTCACAGCAAGAAGGTCACTGGTTTGAATCGTGATTTGACCGAGGGCCTTTCTGTGCGGAGTTTGCACGTCCCCCAATTTTGGAACTGTGTACAAAAAGTGTGTTGGGTATGCGTGGACAGCGCATGCGCGAACTGAATTTCGCTAAATACACCAGACTCCTCTGTTAAATGTTGAGATTTTTGAGATTGTTGACATTTACTTTGCTAAAATGTTGGAATTAACATGTTTTCAGGATTTTTAAGTCTTTTAAACTGATCTACAGTTGTTCGGTTTGATTCTTGTGTCCGATGTCGCGCTCATGACCATCACATTTTACACTATCCCAAGTAGAGTAATGCTCAGTGCTGTACAATGGAAAAGCACCATTTCACTCATATAACTATTTAACCACTTTAACGTATCCCCTTGGAAACCCTAGTGTTTAAATTTGGCTAATAAAATTACAGAAAAATTCAGGTCTCTGCAGTTCTACATGAACTCCAGCACCAACAACAGCCCACACTGCAAAGAAACCTGAAATATAAAGAGTCTCAAAGAGAATCGGTCAATAAATGCCATAAAAAGACATTATGAAGTGTGTCTGTTTGTCCTCTCTGATCAGAAGAGCACAAAGAGCTCCAACCCCTTAAATGTAAGTATTTTAACAACCTGCAGATGAGTCAACAGTCCTCTGTTTTTATTTCTACTACAGCTTTAAGGAGACTAGCAGGGCAAAGCTATTAAACAAAAACAGTCCTAACTGTATGCTTTCAATTTTCTATAGAAGCTGCTGTGTGAAGTGAAAAAAAAGGCCAAAAAGAGTGTTATATAAACACAGTCCCTGCACACACAGGCCAAACAGCCACAGCTGGCTGAACTTGCGTAACAGGCCCTGGCTCAGACTCTGAGTATGCCACGGTTTGTGGATCAGTGGAAATCTGCTTTGGTTCAGTCCTGTGTCACAGGCTCCTACTGCATGGCAGTGAAACGCTTGGATTAACTAAAGTGCAGGAGAGAGGTTGTCCCAGATAAGTACTAATCAAAAGAGACTCTTTAGCCACCATTCGTCTCCAAAAGCCTGCATGAAACTTCGGGTCATCTGAAGGTCAATGTACTGTATTGTGTGTTATGATGAGTTGAATTGAACGGTCTTTGACTTTGCATGGGAAAGTGAACCCACTCCTCATGTCATGATGATTTAGTCTTAATAAACAATCAAAGCACAGTTTTTCGGATCCACTGCCAAACAGCGCGGCAGATGATATGTGTTTAGTGTGTTAGTAGTGGCAGAACAAAATTCACTATTGTGTTGTCTAAGCCAGGGGTCTCCAGTGGCTCCCTGTCCCTTTCCAAGTAGCTCGCCAAAGGTTTCAATAATCAAAGTTAAACCTGCTTACATTTTCACTTCAAGCTCCCATTCAGGCTCGTTCAGTTTGTTTGGGTTGAAATGAGCTATGAGAATAATGTTAAAAAACAAACCACTCTCAGAAGAAGCCAATAAAGTGTAATAAGAACATACGAGAGCTGCAACTAACAATTCTTTTCATCATCGATTAATCTGTCTGTTATTTTCTCAATTCGTTGAGTCATTGTTTGGTCCAGAAAATGACCGAAAATTGTTTTTCTCAAACCTGGAAATGATGATGTTCTTCAATGTTTTTGTTTTGTCCACAAACCAAAGTGATTCAGTTTTAGCGGTTTCTTTGTAATATGGAGCAAATAAACCAGAAAATATTCACATTTAAGAAGCTGGAAAGTCAGAAAACTTGTTTTAGTTATGAAAAAAAAAAAAAATTCATTGATTATCATTTGACATAATTTTTCAGCCCAAGTGCACAGATTATGAGAATCCTCACGTGGGTAAAATATCAAATACACTACAGATTGTGACAGAGACAGATATTTCCTTCAGCTGTTAGTGGAAAACTTAGTAAGAGTAAATAGACGTTACATAAGTGAGAAGTATTGTGTTAACTTGTTTTTCCAGAAAAAAGGTAGCTGCACAAAGTGCATAGGTGAGTAACTGAGAACTCCACCGTGTACTCACCTCGCCTCCATTATGTTTGTTTACCACAGCATATAATGTGTCCATTAATGCCACTGAAGCGAGAAAAGCGGGAAACGAATTCTCTTAATTTCATACCTAAATACTTTGCGTATGAATAAGGTAATTTGCTGTGATGGTGGAATTAGAGCTAATTTGCCAGAAGCACTTTCTTTGGCATGAATGTGGGGGAAGGCCGTGCATGTACTAAGAACAACCAGGCACTGATTAGTAGGTAATGCACTTACTTGCAGTAAAACGCCCTGCCGTATAATTGGAATAGCCTGTATTTGCCTGGCTGCGTCTGCCAACATGGCACAATCTCAACAGTCACAGAAGGAACGCGTAGATTACAGCTGCGGCTTCATCGGCTTAACATCCAACACAACAACGAGCTACTGTTAAATAGAAACCGGAGGAAAAATACAGCGAGTGGAGCCCTTTAATATAGTCCATGGTCACATTTGTGTTGAAAACATGTTTGTGTTGAGCAGATGTGCGGTGGAATTGTACAGACTGTGACAGTTTCTGTTCTATACCTGGTGCAGATTTGATTTTGTTGGACGCAGAGTCGAGTGCGATGTGTCATACTCGCCACTTTCCACATCCTCTGTGTTTCCGCTCCTGTGCACATCCCTGCTCCTCCTGTTCATACTTCGACAAGAGTCTGTGTCAGCCGAGTGTTTTCTCACGCGCGTACTTCATCTCACGTGTCCTTTTAGGAAAGTCAGCTACAGACTTTTCACAGGTGGCAGATCCATCCGTCCATCTTCTAGCGCAGGGGTGTCAAACTCATTTTTGTTCAGGGGCCACATACAGCACAATTTTATCTCAAGTGGGCCGGACCAGTAAAAATAGTAAAATAATAGCATAATAACCTACAACAACAAGAACTCCTTGCTTTTTTTCTCCTTTGTTTTACATTTAATGAAGGATATTTTTACAAAACATGACATTTCTTGAGAAATATAAGTGCAATTTCAACAATATCGTGCCTAAATGTACTATTTACACATCACACTGGATCTAAAATGGCACAAACATTTAGTCACAGGTATCTGGAAGAGAAAAATATTGTATTTGACATTACGTTTAGATTGTAATCGTAGTGTGAAATTTTAACAAATTCATCCTGTGGGCCGGATTGGACCCTCTGGCGGGCCGGATCTGGCCCCCGGGCCGTATGTTTGACACGATTTATCCTCCACACGAGGGTCGCGCTGTGCCAATCCAGGCTGACATAGGGCGATAGGCGGGGTATACTCCGGACAGTTCACCAGTCCATCACAGGGCCACACATAGAGACTAACAACCATCCACTCTCACATTACCTAATCCCCATATTGCACGTTTTTGGACTGTGGGAGGAAACTGGAGAACACGGAGAAAACCCATGCACACACACGGAGAACATGCAGAAGGGTGCTTGTTTCCGACCAGGTTGGGAACCCAGGTCTTCTTGCTGCAAAGGCAAGACTGCTAAACCATGTGGCCCCAGATTTATTCCCAATAAGATACATTTTTTTCATCCTCTTCACAAAATACAAAAAAGGTATATACAGTGGAACAGTATTTCTAATTTTCCTCCAAGTACCACCAGAGGAGTTGAGTTCAGTAGACTTCTTCATATAAACTTAAGCAACTATCTTCTTCAGCTATGTTTCCACCAAGTAGAATGTTTCAGTTTGGTACAGTAAGGTATGTATTTTTTGTGTGTGCTTCTATTAGGATTAGCACCAAAATATTCAGCCCCAACTGTTCCATTTTTCCCCAAAATGGTACATTCAGGGTCCTCCAAATTGTTGCGATCTGTGTAAATATCTCATGGAAGTCGAGGCAAACGCGTCAGTGTATTCTCATACAAAGCTTTACGTCTTGTTGAGGCAAACACCCAAGAACAGAGCAGGCAAAAAAAGAGCTGCTGGACGTCCTCCTTTGTTGTCCGTTGTGTCCAATTCATCTCCTTTGGCCATTGAGCGCAGCGCACAACCTGACCCACAAGCACTTCACCATTCTGTACCATGATGGAAACACAGCATTTGTATTTTTTTGACCAAAACAAAAGGCGGCCTGAAAACGGACAGATGAAGAAATCCATGTCCCACAGACCCTAGCCGTCCAGAAAGTATGACTCGACCCAAACAGAACAAAAACAAACAAAGGGAGTCTGTGATTCTCAGTCATCCAGGCTTTTACGGTTGAATGGAATGGTGTTTCCAGGATATTGTAGCCCATGGTTGTTGTTGGTGGTGATGTTTTACTGCAGTTGGCATCTGTAATGTTGCATTATTACCCTCATCTGGATGTAATTTATCATTTGTATGTCTGTCTGTCTCCTTCCTTCTCACTTCTTTAGGCGTGTAGGATTTGCGTTGCTGTTGATGTGAATATCCTTTAACAGTCTTTTTTTTTGTTGCTCTTATTCTTCGCTGAATACGGCCTGTGTGCTGAAACTGAGCAAAGATTTGGAGGCGATTCTCCGGAGCGAAAGCTGCGTGAGCTGATTTCTCACACTGTGCAGACCTGTGGCGACAGACGAGTCAAGCTGCAGATGTTCACAGATTATAGGCTTGTGCAATAATCAGCTTGGTGGAGACGTGTTCACTCTCTCATTACGTGACGCGCTTGTGTGTGCGACAGACATGAGATGCAACAATCTTTATCCTCGCTGGAGACGGCACAAGTTTATTTCTTCGCCCGCCGTGTAAAAGTATGAGCTGAAAGCGTGTGTGCACTGGCACAGTTTTGTAAACACTCATTTCCAGTTGATCGTGTAAACATACAGTATGTCATGCTTGTATAATCACTAAAGGCGAGCTGGTCACAAGTTAGAGGCAGACAAATGGTCATTCATGAAAGCCCCATGATTCATTAAAAAATAGACATCTGTGCTAATAATACGCACACGTCTGCTGTGAAGTATTGGTTGAGATCCATATGTTGATAAATCAGTTGAAATAGTCTGAGCCATGAAGTTCTGATGCAGTATTTATGGCGTCATGGTGAAAAGAATGTTCCACTTGTTTTGCATCAGTCTCCTGAAGTAAGGGTTAATATTTGCAGCCGCGTAAGAGGATTATCACTGCCAAGAGATGTGAAAGTGATGACGAGGCAATATGAAACCGCCAACCGGAATCCTGCAATATCGCACGTCCATAAATTTGGACGTCGCGTGATATAATACTGCATCGAACCAAATTTGCTGGAAGTGCATCTAAAAATTTAATGCACGCTCACTTTCCTGGGATATTTACTGGAGTGCTGTGAAGAGGCGCAGGAAAAGGTGCTGCAGGAGCAGAAGCCTGCAGTCCATAACGGTGAAGGACGGTTGATATTTGAACTCGACAACAAACCTTAAGTGCCTCCGCTGTTGGAATAGAAAGCTAAGATGCAGAGAGGCATGCGAGGACATGTTCTTGCCATATTGAGAACTCAAAAGTCCCGCCCATGTGTACGTCCGCCTACATCTGCAACCATGCGCCGTCTGGATGGTTCCTGATCTGGTCTGTGCTTCACGTGTGGGTCGGTTGGTTATAGCTGCATCAGCTGCGTATGTCGCGTGATGTCATTCCAGCGCAGCACGGCGTAGCTCGCCAACACTTCCCACAAGGTAGAAGAATATAACTTGGTAAACAAAGGGTAACAATGGACAATTCTTTCTTCCCGGCATGTAACTGTTTATCGTAAGAAGAAGAAGTCAAGCTTTGTTTGAGAGAAAGGCTGCAGGCGGCTCAGAAAAAAACACACATTACTTTTGCACGATAGTGATGATTCTTTGTTGATTAATCAACAGACTGCAACGAGTCTATCTCCGAGCTTCAGAAGAAGAAGACGCCGGATCAGTGTGTTTGGTAAACCAACAGAGGGCTGCCAAAAACTTGCTTTAGTGCCTTTGAACTCGAATCATTTTGTGAAGTACAAAAGTAAATCGAAACAGACTTTATTGTTGTCATTCAGATTGTGCAACAAACAGTGAACAGACAAACGCAACGGAACAAAATTACGTTTCTGTGGCTCAGAATTTGTGCAGAATAAATGTCCGACACCACCATTTTACACCATTTACAAACTATGATGCTGTTTATTCATTTATACTCTTATTTATCTTTATGAGCTCCTGCGTCACTACAACCCAACTAAAGCCATAATGTCCCCTGACCAACTGCTGCTGGAGGGTCCTAAAACCAGACTTAAGTCCTGAGGGGACAGGCCCCCCAGACTCCCTCTATGTTAGAACCTAGAAAATATTTTAAGTATTTAATATTTGGACCACGTTGCATCGTTTTTTTTAGCTTCACTTTTGAGGAGCCGTCACGTCGTCCTTCTCCATAATCAGAATATAATCCATGAGCAGATTTTTACTGGCGACCTTGCCGCTTTCATGTATTTAACGCCACCACGTACTTGGTGCGTTCTGTACCAATCAGTAGTCCCATCCAAAGCTTCTCACAGTCTGGTTCAGTAGACGACTCCCTCTCTTTCACCCAGTAATCCTTAAAATTGTGCTAATCCTTTATTTAGCACTAACTATTTGCATGTGCCAGTTTTACTGTCTCTTGTTTCCTCTGCCTCCTCCTCCTCCCCTTCTTCTCCTCTCCTCTCCTCTCCTCTTACCCTTGTCCTGTGCACATGTCCCCGTGTCGTGTGACTCGGTCTTTATTTCCCATTTATAGAGCCGGGGCTGCGTAGGACGGAACACAAGGCCTCTATTTGAGCAGTCCCATAAGTGCCAGCTCACAGAACACAGAAGGGGGAGATTCACTGGATTTAACAAAAACATGTCTTGAATGACTTACTCCACCTTTAAAACACATTTAAAAAAAAAAACCTTTTGTTCTGTGTTGTGCTGGTGAAACATTGACTGAGCGGAGAGTGACATCAAAAATTAACAGCCTGCGTGCAGACACATGAGAGCCACTCGTGTGGTCTGAGACAGAAAGCTTAATGAGCAGCAGACTGAGTTTTTAATGCTAAAAAATATAATGTTATTTATATATATAACACTGACTTTGTGTATGGTATTGTTTAAGGGAGTTTGCATTAAAAGCGCTGAATGAGTTTGAACTTAGATCAACTTTAAAGGATTGAGAAATTAAACTTTTATTCTTTCCTTTAAATGTATCTTGAACAGTTTCTTCCTGTTTTCCAAGGACGTGGGCTTAAACTAACTCACTCAAAGAGTTCCCCACTCTCTACATGTCCTCGTTGTTTATCTGTTTTCAATCTGAAGATATTTGAAAAGGCATGGAGACAAACACTGCAGCCTTATCTGCACTTATCTGAGCCACAGCAGTGTGAAAGAATATTAAGATTGAATTGGGCTTTAGACCAGAGTCATTCAGAACTATGGTAATCCAATTTTACACTCCTTATTGCACTAATTTTGTCACTAATAACATTTCCTGTGGCATGCAAACTGCTCATGTGGAGGAAAAGTCACGGAAGAAAGAATATTGTTTTTTTACACAGATGGATGCAGGAAGTCAGCAGCAATCAGCTGATTATACTGATCTGCAATTTTCAGTATTTAGTGCTAACTAAAGTTGCCGTAAAGTCAGAATTTCCTTTATTCATGTTAACCTTCATATGTGTGTGTGTGTGTGACATGTTTATGTGACTCTGATCGAGATTTCCACACTTTTAGACGACAAGGTTGTCAGACTCAGATCTCAGACCTAAACATGAGCAAAACTGGGACATCATTTCAAGTCATAGTTTCAAGTAAATGACATTTAATGTGGTATCAAAAGTCATTTTCTGATAAAAAAAATTTTACTTAGGTTTTAAAGTAAAAGTTTTGAGGCATAAGGATCGAGCCATGGTGGCTGTGGGTTCAATTCCTGGCTCATGCTAGTCTATATGTGTCCTTGAGCAAGACACTTAACCCCATGTTGAAGCGTGTGAATGGCAAAACTGTAGTGTAAAGCAGCTCATCAAGACTAGAACAGTGCTATATAAATACAGACCATTACCAACTCTTCTGATTTTATTCAGTAGTAACAAATAACAAAGATAGTTAGAGGAAATGTAGCGGAGTGAATAACAAAGTAAAGTGCAGATGCCGTATGTTACAGTTATAATGTTTGGATTCATTTTAATCCACGGGAGAATCTGCCGTTTGTATTCAGTCTTGTTTATAAAGACACTCGTGTATTGATGCTTTCATGCCCCTGGAGGCCAAAAAGAACGTTGCACACTCTCACCTGAGCGGCACCGGGGCTGCCTGCAGTTTACCTTTTGTTTTAGCCTCTCGCTGCGCTCTGAAGAAGGCGCAAGACGATACACCTCTGTGTATTTTTAATGAATTAAAGGCCTTTTAAATGTTTCAAACATAGAGTGCATAGACCTGGATTATTTATACCGTGACATTTTCGTTGGTTCTAAATCTTCCTCCTCTTTCGCAAACTTTTAGAGACTGAAGGCCCCAAAGATGTCACCTGTATTTTGCAGATGTTTTTTTTTTTTCTTATTTTGCAAAGTGATAAATGATCAAATGTGAAAACTTTCTGCACAGCCAAGAAAAAGCACAGGTGCAGGCTGTGAAAACCACCGTACACTGGGTTTTATTCATTCAGAGAACAATGAGTTTCACTTGTGACTTCCTCCTGTTCACAGCTGAGCCGAATCACGTGATGAGTCACAAAGTCAACATCCTTTTTTGGCAACACCTTATGGAAACAAACCTCCCAAAACAAAGTATTTCACAAACATCAGCAAAATTACATCGGTATCATTTATCCCAGTATTTCATGAGGGAATAAATGCCAAGTATAATAAATAAATGTTCTGAAACTGAGATATCTCACTTATGCAAGAAGAAAACTGAGACACACAAACACAACACAGACAAGTTTATTTTGCACATCCAGCAAACACAGAGTAACCTGAGAAGTCACTTTAGCTTGTGTTTCTGGCTGCGATCCAGTATCCACTCTTCTTTTAACCCTGATTCTGCTCCGCACACAATCCTCTGGGAACCGTTTTAGCCTTTTAACTGCTAAATCCTCCACTATCTCCACCTTGGCAGTCATTAAGCGACTGCTGGTGCAGTGCCGGACAGGCAGAGACGTTCTGCTGAAAACACCAGCCTGCTGCTGCTGATGCTGCTGCTGCTGCATCTGGAAACAATACTGATGACAGCAGGGAAAGAAAACCAAAACAGTAAATCTGTGGGATGTAAAACCAGGATAATGTGCCGAAAAATGCCCCGAAAGATGTTAAGCAGAGCGGCAGAGAGAGAGAGAGCGTGCATTAATTCTCTGTGACCTCATCACCGCAAGTGACCCTTTATACTGAGCATCCCTGTCAGAAATAGGAGAACGCCTCCATTTCCCTGGCATTTCTTTTTAAAAGATAGTGCTTAACGCGTCATCCGCTGTCGTGGAATGACTGTGGACGTTTCACAGAACTTTGACTAAATTTAACGAGCAACAGAAGAGGGCGACAGCATGTATGACACACACGCTCAGACTCTATTCTCCCATGAGTCTCCTGTGTTTTACGCAGTGCCGTACGACGTCCAGTTACCTCTGTGTTTACTGTAAAACACAGAGCAAACGTGCAACCGTATTTGCAGACGTGGAAAGCAATGAATTACTTTTACTCAAAGTTAAAGCGTTTGTGACCTTTGACCCGTTTTGGCTGATACTGTCCAGACTTTTCCTAAACTGCTTACTATAGCTCAATAAACTCCCCTCTGGAAAGGAAAGGGTAATCAGAACATGTACGGCGGGAGCACACACATAATAAACACCCACACAGTCTGACGATCAGTTATATGAAATGAAATAAAAGTTAAACAAACTGCGCCTTAAGAATAAACAGTGCTTTGATGACAAACTGCGCGCGCTCCATACACACAGACTGGAGATCATCTTAATCATAACATCTATCACATATAACAGAGCAATGGTTTCACCTGTTGGAAAGTTCTACCGATACATTATGTGTTAACATGTTTTATTTTTTTAAAAAGGATTCATGTGAGATGTGTCTCTGTGTCCTTTTTGCACGACACAAGAAAGAACCTTGTTAAAAAAAAGGTAACAAAGCAACTTTGACTCTGAGTACATTTCTTAGAGCGGTACTTTTTCTTTCACTCGTACTTCAGTAAAATGTTATAAAAACAGTGGTACTTTTATTTGAGTAGAATATTTCAGTACTCTCTTTACCATCTTCCAGGGAAAACCCCTAAAGAAATATAAACGTGAGGCAGGAAACAGTCGGAACTACTGGTTAGAGAGAACGTTGTCTTCTTCTTTTCTATGAAAGAAAAGCTCTCCTCATGGAAAGTCTCCGTGGAAAGATTCCTCTTTCAGGACAGACAAACGTGCAAAATGGCATTTATATATGTATATATAGAGAGTATAAAACACATTGTACACAATTATGATGATAAAAGTGCTATGTGACGATATATTACAGTACACATACAATAATATTGTGGCAGATAAATTGGTGTAAAACACAGTTTTACAAGGTTCAAAGTTCATTTTATTGTAATATACAATAACTACAGAGACCAATAATAACATCCAATAGAAATTAGAGACACTGATGATTATTGTTACTCCTATGTGGGAGATGCCAACTATTCAACCACAGCGTAATCTATTTGGGCACAGATCCAGCGAGAAGAGATGTTCATAGCATTTTGAGTTCAGGAGGTCCTAATATTAGAAAGGAGTTTGGCAGTGGCAGCGAGAGTGGAGCAGACAGGATGTCTGATTCTAAACAGAGACTGGAACTGTCTCACATACCCTCTCTAAACCCTAAATCAGATATGGTTCTGCCCCAAGAGAGGACCAACTCAGAGACATTCCCACTGTCGTAAAGCACACAAACCAAATGTGTACTTAAGCACTTTAGTAAGAAGTTCAGGAAATCACAATATCATTTTGTGGTTTGGAAGCTTTGTAATTTTCAGCCTCTGTGGGCATTAATTGCAGACCGTGTTGTGACTGTCCTAAAAACATGGCAGACTTCAAATTTGGAAAAGTTTCTTATTAACCTATGTATCAGTCGAGAATGTTCAAATGTATATTTTCTATGTTGATTATGTGGCGATTATAAAAAAAACGTCATCTGAGAACGGGCTCTGTCGAGCAAAACTACTGGACTTAATCGTGCGAACTCTTTTGACAGTTGTTTGAATGTAAGAAGTGACGTTTTGCTTATATTCGATCATCATACAGTTCTGATGAAGAAAAGAAACATTTGATTTGTCATCACAGGGATTGAGACAAAGGCCTAAGGTCTCCTGGGAAGGTGCGAGCGTAGTTTTTCTTTCTATTTCTTTTTAAATATCATTTCCTCGAGTAATAAAATGGCCTGCAGCGATGTTCATAAATGTCAGTCATGCCCTGGCAGAAGACTGCACTGCTGAATTAATATTATGCGTCAAACAATGTACAATCAATTTTTATAGGTCTATTCCGGTTGCACGCGCGTTGTAAGCCTGCAGTCATGCAGACCTGTCCTGGCTTGCACGGTGACCACAGACGCGTCATTAAGTGAGCTGTCTCCAGTTTTATATTGACTTCAGATAACTAACACAAGAGCACAATGTTATTGTTTCCATATGCCCCTACTTTACTTTTACATTATATCGTCAATAAAAAAAAGAATAGTATAGAATACGAGACGTTAATAGAGTGGCTATCCTGGTCAGTGCATATTAGAAATGTTTGTTTGATTTGTTGATGTGGCGCTGACAGAAAAATAACTATCGATTATATTTCATGGACTGGTTTTGACTAACTTTTATTTGTTCATCGATTGTTTGATTAATCATTGAGTCTTTCAATGAGCTGTACAGCGGAGGCTGCCCCTCCAGTCTCACATGTAGAAGAAGAAGAAGAAGAAGAAAGGAATCATTGAAAATAATTTATAAAAACATGTAAAATTTAAATAAGCGTCAGTGTGGACACACGTCTTCTCCACAGCAGGTGAGACGCGTGATGACTGAGTCCATCATGGCTTTATAAACTTCTGTGGACATCAAACTAGTTTGAAACATCATACTGTCACAGCAAGAGGCAACACTCTATGTGTGTGTCTCTTTAATCGATTGTGTAGTGCTTTTTTTTCCCTTTTCATTAAAATACCCCTCCCCCTAACATTTTTTATCACCAGCTGCCACTGGTGCTGTTTGTTTACAGGCTTTGAACACTGTTTATCACTGTGCCCTGAGATTTGTCACTAGTCGAGGTCGACTCACTCATCACTGTGAACTTTATATGTAATCTGAACGTCCTTCTTCTCTGAGTGTACGCACACGTCCCATTCACACTGGCTATTATTAATCTATAAGGCTCTCCTTGGCTTAGTTCCTTCATATCTGCACACTCTTCTTCAAAGAACTAAAAGCTTAAAAACCTGTCTCTTCGTTTATGTGGTTCTCCATCTTTCTGTTCCATGTGTCATTTTGGAAATAGCTCAGCTTTGCCGCTCCCTGTGCACGGAACACACTCCAGACTGAAACTGAAAATGCCAAAGAAATGAACAAAGAGAAACCAGTATACAGTGCCTGTGTTTTTAATGTATTACTGTCACCTGAACTCCTGCACTTTGTACACTGTTACATTACTGTGTTTTTTTTGGTCAAAATTATTGTTTGTCTACTTTATCTAATCTGATATTTATTGTGACTCAGAAAAGAGATTTCAAACTCAATGGGTTTTTCACCTGGTTAAATAAAGGTTAAATAAAATCAGTAAAATGGAGCCCCAGACATTTTGACAAAATTAAAAAAAATAAAATTAAAATATTTTTATTTTTAAAATAAAGTAAAAATAAAAAGGAGAAAAGTCTATTATTTTGGTAAATTATTCAAAGTTACTCACTTATCAGTTTCCTGAAGTTGAAATGTCTCTCTCTCTCTCTCTCCCCCCCCTCTCTCTCTCCCAGCCAGGAGGAAATAGAGCATCACATAACTTTGACATCTAACACTTAAGTTTACTTTAACAGTTACCGACACTGACGGGTGGATTGTGTTACCTTTGGGTCTGAGCCTGTCTAGCCGTTACCACCTGTTTCCCGTCTTAACGCAGAGCTAAGCGAAGCTAAGCTAAGCTAAGTGAACCTGAACTGAGTGGCTTAAGTGTCTTTTTAAATCATACTGAACTATGATGGACAGTTAGAAAGTAAGAAAACCTCATTTTCAACTCCCGTCCTGGGTAAATTCAGAAAGGAAAAGCACTGACAGAAGTCGCTCTAAAAGCAAAGCCACAACTCAGCCTTGACAACTGCTATTCACTGTCACTTGTGTTTGTTGCACATGATGGAGAGTCTTGTGGGGCCGCTCTGTTCCCAGCTTGTATGACGGCAGATGGCTGGCCTGATACACAATGCAGAGCGCTCTCCCGACACGTAATGCACACTGATACCTAGGCCTGTCGGTGGGAACTGGACGTGTAGTCCTGATGGAAGTAGCAGCTCATTGCTCAGACTTGCTTTAACTGGTCTCTGGGGTCCAGAGCCTCTCTCTCTCTCTCTCTCTTTCACAGCTGCAATCAAAGCCTCGCTTCTCCCCGTGTCTCCATCCCTCTTCCCTCTGCCATCTTCTCGAGGTGTTTTGATTCACTTGCCATCTGCTCGGGCCAACATACAGTGTATCAGCCGGCATTGTGAAAGTGCTGTTAACTCTTTCCGAGGTCATAAAGTTGAAGAATGTATCGCCGTATAATAAAAAAGAGAGAGAATATTATGGGTATTAGAGTTGACAGATGATTTAATTCCTGATTTTGGCCTCGGTCCATACCGCATGCAACAGTGAGTCTACCCACACAATTTTCTGGTTTTTATTTTTTTATTTCCTGAAACACTCAGCAATAAGAGATTATAACTACATGAAGATTGTATTAAACCCCACCTTTATTAGGTATTTCTCTATACATATAGATTCAAATGAGTGCAGTGTTTTGACTGTAAATGTAGAATTAATCTCAGGGGGAAATGAAAGTTTTGCAGTAAAAATATTTACCATGCTGTGGACAGATTTGACAATTCTTATTTCCAGAGTTTGTCTCTAAGTCTTTTTTGTTTTCTTCATTTAAGAAATATGGAGCAAAAAGAAGATGAAGGCTGTTTGACTAATCTATTGTTTTAGATTAAAGATAATAATAACATTGCAAATGTCACCATTTCATTTTATCCACCAAACGGACTCGTTTGCATTCAATAATTCAATTTTAGACAAGACCTTACTATATATTGCATGTATTCGCACTACATTAAGACGTCGTTTACTTAGGAAACCTGCAGAATACGTCAACCAGCCTGCAACAGAGATCCTCTGCAGCAATCTATCTTACAATCTGACTGAAAATGTAACAGCAGACCTGCAGTGCCAGTGACGGGGAATGGATGAGTGTCTACCAGGAAATTCAATTTGCAGCTAGATCTTACAGCCCCCTCATGTAATTCAAATCGACAGTTTGAAACCCTCGCTGTAGGTTGCTGACGAATTTGAAACGCAGGTGAGAAATAGCTGGACGGAGTCCTGGGCGCTGGTAGTGGGAGGAAACGAAACAGTGAGCGCTCTGTCCCGAGTGCCGAGGACACGTGGGACTATCTATAGCAAAGTTTATTAAAGCAGATGTTATACCTATGAAATATTACCGGCAGCACATCGGTCTAAAATATTTCAACCGGGTGTTTTTGCTGACAAAGGCACGGTTGTGTCACATTGCAGTCGTCAAATTCTCTATAGAAATTGTCCCAAGGAGTAGATATAATAACATTCTTGCATTAAAATATCTAAAAACAAGAAGATACCATAGATGTTGTTCAATCGTGTACTCGTAGTAGTCAAATAGGACATATGTGGACATTTGTTTTTTCCATCTTATTGTGTGTTACAGTCACTAATGGAAGTGCAAACACACGGGGAAACTATTCATCAAACTACGTCTTTTTGTCTTTGTTTGTTATTGTGAGTTTAAAAACGGCAGTGCTTTGAGCTACAACCATCTGTCAGTGTGATGAAATGCTAATATTTATGAGATGTGTTTATCCTCGGCCACATGGAGGCAGAGCGGTCAGCGCTGTTGCCTTGCAGCAAAAAGACCGGTGGTTCACAAACGGAAAACAAGGGCCTTTCTGCGTGGAGTTTGAATTTCATCCACATGTACAAAACAGTCCAGAACATGCAGCGGTTCACTGGACACTCTGACTTTCTCGTAGGTGTGGATGGTGGGAGTGAAGGGTTGCTTCATCTCTGGATGATGGCCTGCTGACCTGCCCAGTGTGTATCCTGCCTTTTGCCCTGTGGCAGCTGGGATTGGCTCCAGCGACCTCTGACCCTCATGTGGAGGATAAAGTGGTGGGCGATAGATGGATGTTTATCCTGTTGATTATACTTGTTAGCATACTGAGATTTGTTAATAAATACTAAAAACAGTCACCCGGGAGGCACTCGGAGTAGATCTCTCCTGCTCCTTTGCGTGGAAAGTAGCCACTTGAGATGATTTGGGCACCACTAGCCTAGTAACTGGTACCAGGTACAAATAAAAGTACCTGGTACCAGTGACTATGCTAGTGGTAATGCAACTTTGTGCCATATATCTCCTCGCTGGCCTGGGGATTGACTGGACAATGTGGTGAGGGAAATGGAAGTCTGGGGCTCTCTGCTGGAGCGACTCGATCTTGGATATGCAGTCGATGGTTGGTGGATGGATGGATGGATGGATACTTAACAAAAAGTAATGCTGAGGTAAATGGAAATGTCCGATTTTTATTGGTCATGAAACCAAATTATAATGTTGTCTTTGACCTCAGATTGAGTCTGGCCTCATCGTGTTTCATTGGTTTAACTTTATCCAGAGAAGAATAAAAACAAACATATGACTTATGACAGTCAATTGTGAATGGATGTTGAAACAATTCATTGTCAACCTCAAGGTTGTGGAGGGGATCACCATATATGATTTATCCTCTCGTAACCAAGACTTACACTTAGACTTCCTTTTATTGTCATTGCACAGAAAACACAGCAGTGAAACTGGCAACGAAATGTTGTTGCCTGGCAACCGGAAAAAACAACAACACAGCATTGAATTGTGAGGTAGTTACTGTAAACTATGATTCAAGAAAAAATAAATAAGTGTATATGTACATAAATATATATAAAGGTAGTGCAAATATAAAATATAGACTTAAAAACAGGAAAGAGAATACTGTAAGCAAATAATATGAAAAAATAACAGTTAAAATATTGCACAGATAGTGTCTGAATGGCACTGCATCCAAAGATTGTTGAGATATTTTAATGTGGACCAATTTTAAAACAACAAGACTTCTCTTTAAACCACTACCACATCAGGCTTTAACCTCTGGGCTTCATGACACGATGCTTCAAACTTTCACGACGACCCATCCAGTAGTTATTGGACTGGCGACTGGCGCCTTTGAGCAACGGCACCTCATGGATTCACGGAGCGTCGGCCGTTTTTCTTTTAACAGTAAATAAATTTCATTCCTGCCGTTACTGGCTAATATAAATCCCCAGTGAGCAGAGGAACCAGCAGTGGAAATTGATCTCAAGCCCAAGTGAACCACATGAGGTTATCATTCATTGTGGTTTTGTAACAGTGTTATTAATGTCAAAGAAGAAAGCTCATACGGCAATAGGATGTCTTTCCCATTCTCTGACTGATGGTATGACAGGGTAACACAGTGGGCTCGCCCTCGCTCTGGCCCCTCCACCCTTTCCAATCTTTGTGAATTATTTCCTCCCTCACATGGAGCGCGTTGTGGCAAACACATCAAACAAGATTACACTCATACAGCAAGGGTATATTTACTCCCCTCTGGGACATATTTAATTTGCTTGTTTCCTTGGTAACATGAATCTCACAAAGAGTGACTGCGGCTTTGCCTGTAATTATAGAACAGGCCTCTTCATCAGAGGCTTTAATCTGAAAAATGAATACAGTCGGGCTGCCACCGCGGGCCCTGTGGCAACTCACACATGGCCTTGGACACTATAAAATAACTGCCATCGAAATTAAACTCATTATTGCTCTTGAACCTGTGAACTTTGTAAAATGAACATTAAGTATAATTTTAAAATAACGAGAGAGGGCAATTGATGTCACTACTTCCTCTGGTGTGATATAAAAAGGAAACAAAACATTTTACAGGAAAGAGAAAATGAGGATCTTAGAGGTTGCTGAGTGTTTCCGATTTAGAAAAGCAATCTAATGCTTTTGCCTCATGTTTAGGAGAGAGTGTTTTACTGGCAGGACCTGAATATACAACCGAAACATATGTTTGTATGAGGATATAATCACTTTAAAATAAAAATCATTTGCTTTTCATAGCATTAGAATAAGCATTTAACATGAACTCAAGGCAAGGCCCTTGCTTTAAAGAAGGAAGAAGTTAAGTTGATGGCGTTTCAAATTCCCAAACTTTCAAGGATTTGAAAAAAATCAACCTAACTTCTTTCTTGGACAAAATTCAAGCACTTTTTAATAACTTTGTAAGATGATTTTCAAAAACTTTCAAGGGCCTTGAATGTTTTTCTTCCAAATTCTAAATCTTTCAAGGATTTCAAGGAGACTTCCCATGGGTCGTCAAGATCGTTGAACGCTTATTTATCAATTTGAAAAAAAAAAGCCCAAGCCCTTAAAAGTAGTTCCTCAAGGATCCTTGACATCCTTGAAAGTTTGTGAATTTGGGAAAAAAAAATTCAAAGCCCTCCCTCTGCTGACCCCCGTACACCAGAAAGGTCTGTTGTTGATCTTCATTTGCATGCGAGTAAGCGCTCTCTCTTCTTGTCTCTTGTACATGTTTGGCAAGGCCCTTGCTTTACGAAGACCGCCATCTTGCGTCCCCACGTTTCCACAGACAACTACAGGGAGGGAGGGAGCTTACTCACCTGCAAATGAAGATCAACAACATACCCCATGGGCATATATGTAAATCTGCACTCTCACTTTTCATACACAAAGGCAAATTGAATGTGTTGTAAAGGAACATTTAGAAACATTCATTCATTCATCTTCTACCTCTTTATCCTCCACATGAGGGTCACTGGTGCCAATCCCAGCTGACACAGGGCGAAAGGCGGGGTGCACCCTGGACAGGTCGCCAGTCCATCACAGGGACACATAGAGACAAACAAGCATTCACTCTCACATTGTTCAATCTGCTTAATCCCCAAATCTGCATGTCTTTGGATTGTGGGAGTGAACCAGAAGAACTCTGGTCTTCTTGATTCAAAGGCAACCGTGATAACCACTACACCAACCGTGTGGCCCCCAACAACACAGAGACAAAATTGTAAAAACTCTAATCAAAGTAAAACAATTTCAGTCCATCTATAAATGCAAATGAGCATCTGTCTGTCTGGCTATTCGTCACCAAACTGTCCAGTGGTTCATTTGACAGGCTTCAAACTTGAAACTTGGCAAGTGACTTACTGAAGGCACCAGAGTGTGCAGCGTCCACTTAGCTGGTGTTTGGATAAGAAATGCAAGATATATCAGGAAGAAATCGCCCAGAGCGCCACTTCCACCCCATTTCACACTATGTGCAGCCTCAACTGCCCTCCCCCCCTCCCACACACACACACACACACACCCACACACACTGACAGTGCAGCACATGTCTGATCCTTGCATAACCAGTCACTTGACAGACAAGTGACAGTGTGTGTGTGTGTGTGTGTGTGTGTGCACTGCTGACTTAGAAATACAAGAGGTATCTGTAAAAAAAAGTTTTAAAAGAAAGATAAAAAGAGTAAAAGAAATGAAAAGATAAATAGGATTAAAAGTATTAAATTAGGTAAAAGGAGTAAAAAATAAAAGGATCACGTAAAAGAAATGAAAACATGTACAGATGAAAAATTAATACAAGATAGATCTTAAAGGTATATAATAAAAATGACAGTGTGTTTTAACAGCTAGCACATATGCCCTGGAGGAAAAGAACATTTGTACGTATTTTTATGGAAATGTCATGATTTTCTTTTATATGCATTTTAATTGAAAATGAGATTCATCACCAGACAAATGAAAACTTTGATTTGCTGCTTAAGTAAAATTAAATTGTTCATTCAAGTTCTTATGGGTACTAATCTGTCCAGCATTTCATGAAATATCATAGAAAGCAGCATTTGTTGACATAGAGTCATAGACAATCCACATACCCAGCATCATCCTTCATGTCATTTGAGTATAAAACCATAGGAGAGGTAAGGACAGAGACATAAATGCAGAGAAAGCAAAAAGAAGTCATGGGGCGGGTATGTAGGAGAAGTATTCAGGTTCCACCCAACAAGAATCATGTCTCATTTCTTGGAATGGATTCAAGCCCTAGTGCTCCAAATGAGAGGGCCCTGGAGCAAGGGTGCAATCTCTTCTCGCAAAATCACTGGCCTGTGCTCATCAGCCATAAACATGTCACTGTCGAACTAGGTCACTGTTCTCAGTGTGCACACATCAAACAGGGGCCTCCAGTGCAGCAGTGGCTCCCTGTGTGACTCTCTGTTGCACCTCCACATGATGTGGCCCATTTTATCTTCTTTTGTTTATGTGACATGTCACCACCTCTTGCTCCCACAGCGTGCAGCAAAGAGGTAGAAGGTGGGGTCACAACACGGAGCGGAACATCAGCTGAAGTAACAAATAAAGGGAAAGTTAAAACGTTTGCTGGAGCTGCAGAAATGAAGCCTGGAGGCATCTTTAGAAAGTAGGATTATCCATGAAATACTATGAAGTGATCTGCACAATACTCAGAGAGACACACTAAGAAAGAGAAAAATGTCCGTTTGTGTTGGATGACAGTTCAAGTTTCTATCTGTTAGTGATTTCCCAGAAGTCTGCAGTGCAGCTTGCCAACATTATTCATTAATCACCTCACAGTGTTTTGTTCCAAGATGTCTTGTTAATGCAAGGCAGAATTTAATGGATTTTAGGAGCAGAACACAAACCTCCCATTTTCTTTGTCACCCTGTTTGGTGAATTATTTAACGTTATGCTGAATATTGAAAGTGTCTTATCTACTCGGGAGTCATGCTTGGTGGCTTTGTTTACAATGAGTGTGATGAGAAGATTTAGGATTTCTATATATACATCTAAAATAGATTTATTTCCTCCAGCTGTGTGTGTCAATCTTTAATCATTGGCATTTTCTTTACTCTCAGGTTAAAGTATTAATGTGTGGAATTTGATTTGTGCTGATATTTTCAAACAATACTTTTGACGAAGCAAACCTGATTTTCTTTTTCCCCATTGACATCTGACAAAATAATTGTCAGTATCTAACGTTTATAATCTGACAAGCATTAGGTACTTACAATTATAAAATCCAGACGGACAGCGACTCTAAGCCCATGACAACTTCTGGTCCATTGAGCTGTCGCTCCAAAACTCAGTAGCCAATCAGCAGGTAGCTTCCTAAGGCCCGCCCACGGTCAGAATCGCAAACAAAAAGAACAAATCAGGGAGTGCAAAGACCAAGTGTATTTTCAAACAATAAAATACAGTATTTTTGAAGGATTAAATCAATATTTTATTTGCTAATTCCATATTCCATGACTGAAAATGCAAGGAATCGCCCTCCCAAAGTTTCAGAAGTGAACTGTACTGCTCAAAACACCCGGTTGTTCAGCAGTCTGCTAACACTTCTCGTCCCCCATCTGTCCCTGCACTACCAGTGTATACAAACAGTCAGGTCTGATAGTTTTGCTTGACAGAGCCCCTTTTTCAGACGAAGGACGCAGCATACAAATAATGTTGCGTTGTTTCTGTTCACGAAGACCAAACAACAACAAATATCACCAGACGTTACATACTGCTGCTTTAATGTCAATTGTTAGTTTCTGTGTACATGAGTCTGCTGAGGTCGTCTTTAGTCCACATGATGTATAGAAAATGGTGTCTGTGATGACAACTACACACTGAGTCTATGCAGACGTTAATGTAGTGACTGTGGCTACTGTTGACTGAGCATGATCCAGGAGGAACAGTACACTGGAGTGATATAGAATGTGTTGTCGCATGCGAACTCTCAGTGGGCCCAGAATGCAAAAAACATGTCAAGAAAATGCTTTTACTTTGTACTTACACTCCACGGGTCCCACTACTGCGTTCTCGTGCACTCAGACTCCAGTGGTCACAATGTCTCACCAGGAAGTTGTCCTCATTTGTATTTCCTTGTATTCTTATGCGCTGACATGTACATGTAGCTACATGTGTGGGTACTGGCAGATTTCCCTCATACAACCTCAAGCAGGTTTCCATGGTTACGCCATGGAAACTTGCTTGTCTTCTTTGTCCTCTCTTAACCAAAACGAGAGCGCACCATTAACTGGACTGGAAAGTGTTGTGCACCAGGGAGCATGTGTAGTCAGCACATACCACCCACATGTAATCAAAACTGGAGGTGAGTGCAGATTCCACTTTGATTGAAGGTGTTTAACTGGAGGCCCCACAACAACAACAACTCAGCCCTTCATCACCATTTTGCACGTTCCCATGTAGATATTCCGCCAGATTAAGTATGTTAAGATTATGCATACTGGAAGCATGTCCTTTGGTCAGATGAGACCAAACTACAGCTCTTTGGCCATAGAGACATTGCTTATGTTTGGAGACCAAAAGGACACCGTCCCCACAGTGAAACACGGTGTTGGGAGTATTATGCTATTGGGATGTTTCAGTGCGTCTGGACCTGGGAATCTTGTCAAGGTGGAAGGAAAGAAGGATATGTGAAGCCTGAAGCAGTCAGCAGAGAAACGCGCTTTGTCTTCTAACACGACAGCGACCCAAAACATACGTCACTCCTGGTGAAGAACTACCTATAGAAGACCAAAGTGATTTGCCAAAAGAATAATGGGCTCGGATTTCTCAGGAGACGAGTTACAGTCTTGCTGAAAACTAACAACTACAACGACTGCAGGCTGTCATCCAGCAAAAAGGATACACAATTGACAGTAGTATCAGGGGGCTAATCATTTTGACCCTGGTTGTTTTTGTTTTTTTTGTAGAATTATTTAATTTGTGTGTAAAAAGTCAAATAATGGAAGCATCCAAAACAAAACTAGGATGTTTAAAAAATCTGTGTTAAAAATGCTTTGTCGTGAAACACTTTTAAAACAAAGAGATTTTAATGGGAGGGCTAATAATTTCGTCCTTGTTGAGGAAGTGTAGTAGAGTGATGTGTGAGGACTAGCTGGGCCTTCACACAGACAACGAGCACACACCAAACATCAGGCCATGAGATTTTTCTCATATTAAACAAAGCCAAAGAAACTAATGCACCAATTTATTAGGTAGATTTTAAGGGGTAGGGGTAAAAATGAGAAATGGGATTGGACCAGTGTTTGGCAAGTATAGCGCAGCATTTGGCAGCTGATAAGTCAGACTCTGAAGTTACATTAATTATGTAGCCATAAACTCCATATGTATGTATGTATATATATATGTGTGTGTGTGTGTGTGTGTGTGCTCAGTGGATGGGTAAATAGGCAATGTGATTGCCAGCTAAAAAGTTAATAATTTTTTTCTTTCAGGTTGTATTTGTTACGTCCTACATGTGTAAAAATCAAACTGCAGTGGAAATATAACATTTTGCACCATTTGTAAAAAAAAAGGCATGAAATCCAATACCATCTGATTTCATATTTTGTACACAAATTGCAGATTCACACACGCAGCATCGAGTCAAAAACGTTGATGTCCCCCTTTACTGCACGTATGGTCTGCAAAGCACGTATGACTTCTTTAGCTCGAAAACACTTGAGCTGTAACTAATCGTGAAAATGAATGATTTATAGGCCGGTCCAGTGAAGGAGGTCATTGTCTGCAGCATCTGATGAGTGAATGTTTGAGTAGAGAGACATCTTCCCTCATAGCAGAGGAATCTTGTTACTGACATGACACACATCTTTGCTCTGTGCACAGGAATTTGTGGAGGTTTCTTTGAATCGCAGGATATGGAATTAGCAGCAGAAAATCATCAGTTAGTGGAACAAAATGTTGCACTGATGAAAGTTAATTTCAGACAATGTGAATTCTTCTGTTGGGACGGGAATCCCCAGAATTCCAGAAATAAGTTTTGAGACCTGTTTTACAAGGGAAACTACCACTTTGATGTGAAGAGAATATAAAAAAAGTCCCAGTGTTGCTTAACCATGAGACTGAAAATAACTTTAATTTCAACAATGTTGGTTAAGTTAATTATATTAGAATAGAATGTGTAACAATGTAGCTCTTAAAAACGTCCAAATGAAGCATTGTGTTCTTTTTTATTGAAGCGTAGTGATTAACCTTTAAATATGAAGTGTCTGTCACTTTTAAACCTTTGTAAACGTGTGTTCACATCATGTTGACGATGTCTGTCACCTCCACACACACATCCTCGCACTGCTCACAGGAAGTGTTTAATTTGATGTCAAGGCAGACAGAAGTAACAGCAACACTGTGCTAAGAATAAAAGTTTCAAAAGTAAATTCTACTTTTGAGCGGTTTGACAGGACAAACACTTCTCGCCCCCCACCTGCCCCTGCACTGCTGGTGGTGTATACACACAAATGCTCCCTCAGCCAGGCCTGATAGTATTGCTTGACAGATGAAGGACACAGCATATAAATAATGTTACATCGTCTCTATTACTGAATAACAAACAGAGGCTGAATAATAAAGTACATTTTTAAATTTGTCGATGTTAGAATTAGTTATTTGTAAGATAGTCAGAGGATAATATAAAACGAAAAAAGCACTGAAAAAGAAAATGTGTCACCATGACAGAAAGGTGACTGAGTTTTCTTTCCTTTCTTTGGCTGTGTTTAAATAGGCGCTGGTGGGTGATGCATTTCACAAGTTCATCTTACGTTAGCGAGCATTAAGGGGTTACCCATGTGAGAATTCTCAGCTTGCTCACAAAAGTAAAAGAATCAATGAATGGGAGGGAGGGAGGGGCAGGGAATAAAAAGCTGGGAGCCTGAGAGCGCCATACACTAAAGTTAGCCTTTATTAAAACCCTGAAAACACTGCCTAGATTAATGGTTTAAGGGGCCCAATCCATGCAGAGGGGGATTCTTTAAAAGTAGGACCCACTGTTATAACATTAAAGGAACCCTCTGCCCGTGTACCTGGAGTTATAATTCAGAGTCTGAGAGGCGTCACAACAACACGTCACACGCAACACAACACGCAAATACCATCTTGACAGATTCTGCAAGAGCACACACATTTTTGTTTAGTTTTCTGCATTTCACCTTTAATTAAACATGTTACAGATTGTCATGAACATGCAGTGTCATGCTTAGAAGTCTTTCTGTTCATATTTGTGTTTAATTTCTCACATTCCGTTTCAGCATCTCTATTGATGTGGTGATAAATCTGCGTTTATGTTTGCATACGTATACACCTTTGATCATATATCCTCAGGTGGGATTTTATTATATGTACAATATTTCCGTGGAAGTTTTGGTGTTGATGTTGTTGACCCACTTCACATTGTTAAGCAATGCCGTGGCTCGGTAGGTGGTCTAAGAGCACTTCGCACTTCCAAAATTACCATAATAAAAGCTGGGGAGGCCTGACAGTTTGGCACAGTTGAGGCACTCTTCAGTGAAATGTGTGTCAACAGAAAGTGCTTATCCAGTGAATTATTCAAGTAACCAGCAAAACGGCTCAAGGATTGTTGCTCAAAAGTTTTTTTTTTGTTTTATTTTTTTAGATTTATCCAAAGAAAAATACATAAGGCCATAGTTGATCTGTGAAAAATCTATGGATGCTTGTAGAAACAGCCAAGCATTTTGGGAAGTATTGTGCTTATTCACCTTCAGTCTGTCTCATATGTGTCTGCTGAATATGACTATTTGACTTTATGATTAATGGAATCAGGCAATTTCTTCACACGTCAGCACCACTGACAAATAAGCATGTGCTATCTTGTGTGATGTATCTGTATAAAAGGCAAATGCTTGTCTAGAGACTGTAACCTGTGCTGACGGAGTTACAGCGAGACAAATGACCACAAAATAATATTAGCATAAACAAATGTATCATCCAGTTGCTCGGTATTCACAATAAGACAGAGAAAGATGGTTCTTCTTTGTTGCGTCTTAACTTTGCATACGTTGTGAAAGACTATAACAAAGGCACTGGGTCAAGATATTTTGATGTTCACTTGTTGAGGTAATTCATAAAGTATTATAAATAGCTGACAGGTTTATGTGGAAAAACAAAGGCTGGGGTCCAACTTCACGTTGAGGATTTACCTGTTATGAAAATGTGAACTCAGCTCGTAATGAATAGCTTTTTGTTTGAAGAATAACTACCACGATGGTTAAAAAAAGAAAAAAAAAACAGCTTTCTTATGCAATATTATACCGCCCCAACAAGCCAAACAATGCTGTGCTTTTGTTTCATACTGAAAAATCAGTTAGAAACATATTAACGAAGCCCAACGTGACAAACGTTTTTGTCTTGGCACAGTTAGTGAATCTCCTAGAAGTGTAGTTTAGGGTGGTGCAGGGCAGCAGATGGGTCACCAGAGCCTTAATCAGGGGGTGAGGTGTGGTGCAGGCAGAGGAGGGGGGATTACAGCGTCTGGTGATCCAAATATTCATGTCCATCATCTGCAGCAGGAATATAAATCCTTTTCGTTTAAATATTCAATAGCTCTGTACTGGACACTGTGTGGCTTGGGTTTCTCCTGTGAAAGATGACACACGAGTTGAGGACAATGAGTGAAAAGTCCATCCATCGGTTACTGCGGAAAACGACAATTGCAACATTTGTGGGAGTTTTTTTAATCGAAAAAAATCGCTGACGTGACTCAGAGAAAGACACCCAAAGTTTTATTTTTTTTATAAACACACCATAGCAACCGTTTGAAGTTCCTCATAAATGCTGATGTGGAATGGACGCAGCCGTTTCTCTTGTCTACACTTCTTCCTCTTTTCTCAGAGGTGATGGCCACTATGCTGTGACTGTGGCGCACTTGAAGGGGCCTACCCTGGTACAAAGCTGCTTACAGCCTCTTTTAGCACAGCCTGAACTGTACGGTTTATACTTGATAGGGGATTTCTGCAAGCCAGCCCTCTTTCCCTCCCATAATTAGGCCACCCACATTCACAGTCATGTGTCTCAGATGGTTACTCTGAAAATTTCTGGACCTTCCACACTGAGGATATGTAATGATTCATAGGAAATGTGCTGCTGATTCTGTATCCCAAAATAAAACAGAACTCTGTACTGTACCAGTGATAGCCCTTAGAACAGTGTGACATCTTGCAACAAATGAGCGATTAATATTCCACAGCAGTTTTGTCTGTAGTGATAGTGAACATAATCTCAGATAGTGGAAACTAAAAAGACCTTGTATTTACATTTGGACTATGTGTGCAGATTGCACAAGTTATGTAATTTCCATAGGTGTTTCATGTTACGTGCCAGAGTACATGGAAGGGGGAGTGGCCGCCATTATCAAGAACCTGATTGGCTCGTCTGCGTGGTGTGAATGATTGACAGGAAAACGGACCATTGAGCGGCAGCCCTTTGTTTCGCCCCCTTGTTGGCCGCAGAAGCAACGCTGAAGGGAGCGTTTGTTCGGGACGGGGAAACCGTGCCGTTATGTCGAGCCTGTAACAGTTTGTACTACTCATAAAACTGGACTTAAACCCTGCTGGAGGATTTTTGTTTTTTGCCGTGCTGTTATAGGATGTCGATACAGTCGCATTTCAATCGATACAACGCCCCAACTGTGAAGTTTGACGAAGTGGAAGCGTTTAGTGTGGAAGGAAGAGAAGCCGCTGTGTTTGCTTGAGGATCCGCGCATACTCGGTATGTAACTTGCTGTCCCGGGTCGCAAATGTTCTCCTTTGGGCCACTTGTTTAAGGGCGAATTGATGTTTTATTTTACAAAGATGCTTATTAGGAGAAACACATTTTGCTGAAAGTTGTTGGATTTAATTTGAGTTACTTTTGCCCCATGGGTTAGCTTGCATTCCCTTTAATTATTTTTCCCCCTACGTTGTCGCTATACTTTTTGTTGTTTGTGTATGTTTTGTTTGTTTTATGGTCAACTTTTATCTATATTACTTTATTGTTATCTGTATTACGTCTCTCGGATAGCTAGTTAACCCCGGTCGTAACGCTAGCAAAGCCGCTAACTTGGCTAACCATCGGACTCCCTCCCTCGACGTCTTTACAGTAGACGCTGCAACGTTGCTGCTCCGGACTCACTTAAGCTCCAATGAAACAAACTTGCGACGCTGCACATATTTTCCAAAACAGCACACGTGCTACCGAAACATTTTCTGCAAATATCAACCCATTAAAGACGTCGTTGTTGTGTTAAAACCAAGTGAATATGTGAAAGAAAGCTGTCACTGATAATGCTAGTGCTAGCAACCATATGTTGCAGAGAAACCTGTTAGTCAAACAAGCTAGTCCGAAAATGTTCACTATTTTCTATATATATATATATTATATTCTGATGGAATGGTTTGCATCAGAATCCAATTAACTATTACTGGAATAGTTTAGTAAGACATTTTAATTTAAATTTTAACAGAAATGATGACCAACCAATAGATGATGCAAACATTTAATTAAGTTACATAATATTACAACAACAAGAAATGGCTTTATGAAAACAGTTATTGTTTATTCTCTTCTCATCTGCTGCTCTGCTCATCAGTATGTATTTGTTTAATGATTTAATTTCTATCAGTCAGTATTAATATGTTCCTCTTGTTGGTGTCCACATGTCTCACACTGTAGTTGTCTTATGCAATGTGTTGTAAATGGCTTCCACTCTCATCTTACAGGTCTGGATTGCATTCTCAAGATCACAGCTGCAGGCCATTTACTGATGGGTATATACTGTGAGGCAACACTCCAAGGGAACTGCACCTCATTCAGAAAAGACGAGAACTGTGAAAGAATGAAGACAAGCTAGATTCGCCATAAAACTGTTAAAAGACTAGCTTTATTGGACACAAACCTGGATTCAATGCACATTCAGAAAAACCTGAAAAGTAGCTTTTCTGGTTGAAGATAATCTGCAAAAGAACACGGTCACACAAGTTATCAGTATGAGTGCCGAAGGATATCAATATAGAGCGCTGTATGACTATAAGAAGGAGAGGGAGGAAGATATAGACCTGCATGTGGGAGATATTCTCCTGGTAAGCAAAGGTGCTCTAGTGGCCCTTGGGTACACTGACGGACTGGAACAGAGGCCAGATGAGATTGGATGGCTGCCAGGCTTCAATGAAACCACTCAGGAAAAGGGTGACTTCCCTGGGACATATGTCGAGTACATCGGAAAGAAATGGATATCTCCCCCCACACCCAAGCCAAGGCCCCTCAGACCTTTACCTGTTGCACCAGGTAACTACAAGGAGACAGACTCTGACTCTGAGCAAGGTCAGTGAAACACCACACCATAAATGATGTATAGGAAGTATTATAGTTTGCACTGACTAAATTAATTTGTTGATGGGCCCTCATTGATTATAGAGATGTGTATTTCAAGCAAAAACGCAGTTATTCCTCAAATATTCTAAACTCTGGCACATGAGAACTAGTGAAAGAAATGCAGGCTTCACAGCAATGCTGATCTAAGAGGAGCAGTTAAAAAAGGGCATTGAAAGACAAATGTCAACACTTACGTGGAACCTACAGCCTGTTGAGCCTTCAATACACAGTCACAAAACCTCTTAAATTCAATAAGTTCACTGCATTGTTGGATGCTGCAGCCGTCTTGTGATAATAGATGAACCACAGATTAGGTTGTCACTGAAGTGGAAAGATTTTTTTACTGCAATCATTGATTCTATCCTCAACTGTTTATTATTATTGTGGTTACTGTCCTTGTACTCAAATGTTGTAATTTAGATCTACAGCCACACAACTTTGTCGAGCAATGTGTTGCATATACATTTTAGCGATTGTATGGTGTGACAGTTACTTCATTGTTAACTATTGGTGTTGGTGAATTCTAGGGCTGCAACTAATGAATATTTCAATTAATCTGGTTGTTTTCTCGAGTACTTGTTTGGTCCATAAAATGTCAGAACATTTTGAAAAATGTTGATCAGTGTTTACCAAACCTGGAAATGCTGATGTTCTCAAATGTCTTATTTTTTAAGTATTCCGTTTCAATGAGTTCTTTGTTAAAGGGAGCAAAGAAACCAGAAAATATTCACATTTGAAGAAGCTGGAAGCTTTTAATTACTAAAAAAACACTCAAGCAGTTATCAACATGGTGGACGATTAATGGATTAAATATTGATGAAACAAATAATCATTGCAGCCATAGTGAACATGTTCAGCTTCATTAGACAAAATTAAGTTCTCAGTGGTTGGTAAAATTTGGCATTTTGTTCTGTACCAATTTGGTGAGTGAACCTTTGCCAAACTTTGCATCTTTACTACATCATGTTTATTTCCTATGCCCATATCTTTGGTCTTCACTGGTAATTTTTTCTTAGTTGGATGTTCTTACTGTGATGTATTTAAATTTCCAAATTCCAAACAATGAAACTAACTGGTTATTTTGTGGAGATTGATGTGAACAGCTTGGACATTCTTCAACAGTTCACTTTTGCCCTGTTGATAAATGACCATGTACTGACTGAACTTATAAACGAGCAACTCGCAGATCTGGATTTAGGTCAATAAATTGTGAGGAAAAATGCTGATTTTGCACAGTCGCTTGTAGTCCTTCATAACAAGTATCTCTGTCAATTGCTGTACAGCTGTGCTGAATGTGAACCAAGCTCAGTCCCAGAGGACAAAGGCTCTGGCAAGTTTCCAGGCTATAGTACACCAGGGTATCTCATGCCAGCCATATGTTACAAGTGGATATTTGCTGTGTTTCTACACGTTTTAAGGGAAGTGAATTCCCAGATCACTGTCAGACATAAGATTGGATCACAACATATGGATTATTTAAGGCAATTTATTCTGGAAGGCTGAACAGCTATGCTAATACTATTAGGGCTGCAACAATTATGAATCGTTTACTAAATTCGTCACCAGCTACATAACAATAATCGGTCAGTCAATTTTAAGTGTTTTTTTTTTTTTTTTGAAGCTTCAGCTTCATCACAATTGCAATGCTTTTCTACATCTTAACATCTTTCAATTTGCTAGCAAGAATGTTTATAATGAACATTTTCAGGTCACCCCAGTTTAGGACAGAGTTTAGATGAACTTGTCTTTGCCCTGGTGAGCACAGGAATTTTGCCTTGCTTACTTTTGATATCTTTGTTACAACTTGAGTAAGTATAACAGCTATGGCGTTATCCTAAGATGTTTATTTGCAGTAGTGTTACTTCTCAGGCCACAACTATGTACTGCATTTAAAACTGGAATCTTTTTAAAAGCAGCGTGGCTTGCACAAATGTGTGCCTAATGCTTTCTGCTCACCTCAAGAGCAGCTGGAGTTGGCAAGGTTTCCAGTTTATGCCCTTTGTGGTAGGGTTGTGAAATTCTTTGCTGTGGTTTGCAGGGTGAGCAAGGAGCAGTATGAAGGGGGCATGTGTTGAATGGCTGTGTCGTGGTTGAGTGGCAGCGCTCGGCCCAGAGCGAGGGTGAATGTAGCACAGGGAGAAGAAAAGTCTCTGTGTCCTGGTCTATGAGAGACAGAGGGGGGATGTTAAGGGGCCCTGAGGTTGTGGTGAAGGGAGAGAGAGCCCCTGTGCTAGCGTGTTGGTGCACAGCAAAGTGTGCAAAAGGATCAGGACTGGAGCAGAGCTGGGGGATTGGCAGAGGGGCTGAAGCAGGAGTGGGGTGGAGGGAGTTGGGCTGTGCATGCTCAAGGGGGCTTTGAAGAGGGGCTCGGAGCTCGCTGATGGAGGCAGGGCTCTTGCTGCTCCCTGAGTGTTTGTGATTTATAGCACACCACCGAGGGATCTCGCTCCCTTCCTCCTACTCTTCAGCTTTTTTCTTCTTCTTCCTCCTCCTCCTCCTCTTTTTTAATGTTTTGATAGTTCCTACAGTCAGCTCTTGCAAGGGGAAAGGAGGTGGAGAATGGAGGCTTGGAGAGGGGCCTCTCCTCTCTGAGCCACAGGGGTTTACATGAGTGCAGCAGATGTGGAGAGGGTAAGAGACAGAAGAGGGCCAGGCTGGGAAACTATTCCACCTCATTCCCGCTCTCTGCCCTTTTTTAACATTAAAGTACTGCTCCTTTTCGGGGCCTCTCAGTTGAGAGAATGTACATGTGTTCGGGCCCGCCAAGAAAAGGCAACTTAAAGATTATAACTTGCATAGCCTTGTTTGCTACTTTGGTGTTAAACAGTGTGGCAGAAGTAAATAAGCACAGTTTACGCATTTCATACTGATGGAAAACAAAGTTATAATACTTAAGTTTCGTGAAAATAAGATTAAGATAATATTCAAAATGTACAAGAATACTTTTCACACTGTTTGTTATGCTCATTTACACGCCCCCGGTCCAAAATTTAAATAAGAATTTCCTTAATCATTATGCTACAAAAATCAAGCAAGTTTGTGCACTTTGAAATACTCATGCCTTCATTTTAGCCGTTTTACACCAGTGAAGTTCAACAGCCTTGGTTGTTCATTTAGCTTAGATGGTGGCACTAAATGGTTAAATGTGAGGTGTTTTGAGGTTTCAGCGTTGACGGTTTTTGTACATATAATTGCCCTTTATCTTCCAACAACCAGTCTGCGTGAACATTCTTCCAAATGTTAGAGATAAAAATGTGAATAACTAGTTGTTACTCAACATGCTCTCACATGGTTCACCCTACATGCTCAGTCTTGTTTGGGGAAATATTTGATGCCATCGAGCCATCTCCTCCGGCTTGACTGAGGCTTATCAGTTTGTTTTTGTGTAGATTTCACTGCATTACATTACATTTTAGAAGCACATTTGTTTGTGACAACATAGATCTACATACAGTTGTGCTATAGATATAAATAGCTATAACTTATGGGTTGACGTAGTTTACTTTCCATGTATGAAAGCGACCATTTGAAAGGTGCTACCAGAAGGAAGAGATGAGGCTGTATAAAGCAGGCAGTTGCAGAGACTATGCTGCATAGCTGGAGATTGAGATAACGTAGCTCTCCTTCTCTGGGCCTCTTTAGTACTCAGGCTGACATCTGCTGTTTGAACATAATGTCAGTGCTGCTGAATTCTCTCTGTTAAGAATTCACCCATCTTTTGGATTGAATGTGTACCTGGGCTGCAATGATACATTAATCTATTAGTAAATTAATTATGAAACTTTTAGTGCAGTATAATGTTTTTAAATAATTAAAACTGTTTTTTTTATTTCAGCTTCCTAAATGTTAATATTTTCTGGTTTCTTAGTTCCATATAACAAAGACATCAGTAAAATAAAGTAGTTTTTGTTTGTGGACCAAGCAAGACATTTCAGAACATCATCATTTTTAAGTTTGGGAAACACCAATCCACATTGTCTGATATTTTTCTTGGACCAAACAACTAATTGATTAATCAAGAGAATAATCAAAAGATTAATTTATTATGAAAGTTGTAAGTTTCAATGTATGCCAACTTTGGGTTTGGTTTCAAATAGTGATATGCTGTAGTTTGGTGGCAGAATGAACATGGCAGAAGTTTAATACTGTGATAGTTTGTACCGATAATGTTCCTCTGTGGAACTAAAAGCCACTGGGGCCTGGAATGTGTTGGTGTTTCTTTGGTGGAGGGGTGTACACATACTGCATGGTAGACTGATTTGGAGCTTTGTGATGAATCAGTATTGTGCTAAGTGCTGATTGCAGTAATATAGTGCACAATGCAGCTGGACAATAAATGGTTGTGCACTAAATAGGTGCCTAGTGATTACTATTTTACACTGTTTTTATTATTCGTGTGCATACTTCTACCAATGAGGCAAATTTATACAAATTTAGAATTTTAGTCTGTAGTGTGGCATCCATTTGCTGTTAAATGTCAGTAGTTTACTGTTTAGCTGGTAAATATCAGAAGACTATGCACAACACCTGCAGATAGTCATGTAATTAAACATCCCAAGAGTCATATTTTGATTCATGTGCTCTCCAGTTCATCCTTTGTCTGAGTCAGCATTTGACAAACACACGTGTGCACAACACACACACATGTATTTCATAAAGACCTACTCTGCCATTTTCTGCTTAAGCTTACAACAAATCTATTGACTCGAACCAAACAACGGAATGATTACAAATCAGAACCAGAGTGAGGTTAAACCTACTTGAATGCAAGTGACTATCATGTCTTCTGCTAGCTTACCATCAGGCTAATATTAGAAGTGAAGCAACCTCAACAACAGAATCCCACACCAGGAGAGAAAAAAAAAGAGATTCAGTTCCTGCAAATATGAAAATCTGTAAGCGGTTATCAAATCCACTGCAAGGTGAACTCTGGACTCTTTGCTATTCTCTTGTTTATTTAAGATTCATTTAACCTTTTCTTATATGAAAGGCTTATTATTAGCATGTTCATTCCCTCCTCTAGCAAAGCCCGTGAAAGATAATGTGCTCTCCTTGGTTATATTTGGTTATGTTCAACATAATGGAAAGTGGAACTACAACTTCTATTACTCATAAAATGGTTAAAAAAAAATAAAAAATACAAGGAAGAACACAAGATGTGTTCTTTTATTTGCTCTGGAGCTTTCTCTTCATCACACCCTTGAGGTATAACTGCATTTATTCTGCCTGTTATGCTTTGGTTCATTGATGTACTAGAAAATATGAATGTGATTTAAGGGGCCTGCAGGGCTCCAGACTGAGCGTGAGTTAAAATTTCACGTGGTCTTATTCGTGCAAATGCACGATGATCAGTATGCTGATATGGTGCCCCTCTGGCATGTACTGCATTAGTGATTGTGGTTGAAAGTTGTACTTTTTTGCTGGCTCAGTTGGTCTCTCCTTACCTACACTCTCCCCCCGGTTCTACCGGAATGCCAAACAAACCCATTTAGCTCTTACCATGTTTAAAAGATGAAGATGTCTATAGTGGATTTCAAAAGAGGGAGAGGTGAAGCCAACAAAAGGTCCTTGACTCAGACAGACACAGTTATGAGAATGCAGGCTGCATGCAACTGGCTTAGACAGTGGAGAAGAAGAACTACTACTTTGAACCACAGCGGCTAACACAGTACGCATGGTTGCCATGCTGTGTGTATTGTTGGCAGTGTAACCCATCCATTGAAGGCATCCTGGTTTGTGGGACAATGCAGTTTAGGCTTGAAACTGTGAAGTTGTATGGTGACACAAAAGACACAAAAACTAGGCAGGTGCATCACACGAAAAAGTGAAGGGACTTTGTCCTGACGGTTTGATCCGAGTTGTCATTCAACAACAAAAAGGAAACTGTCTACTTGAACGAGCTGGTTTTGTTTTAAGATTTCATGTCATTAGTCATTTGGTAGAACTAGTGTTACCAGTGGAACATATGTTTTTGTGCCCTAATTGAACCTAATTGCTTTAGTGTATAAATCCAATAAGACTTTAATGTAATTGTGTGCATGAAAGAATGCATAACTGTTCCATCACTTGAATGTGTGCAAAGACTGAAGTCTGTAAAGGCAAATCTTCTTTTACTGGAGTTAGAGCATGTCTGTGCACAGGTTTTGAGGTGGAGATAAGAGAGGGACATAACGTCAAGGGGAACAGAAAAGCTATTTCAAATATGTGATATATTAAGAGAGAAGGGGAGAAAAGGTGGACTAGCTAGTGCAGCTAGGTATTATGTGCGTGTGTACACAGTGTACCTTGTGCTGTGGAGGTGTGGCATTACATAATTGTAAGACCACAGGATGCATCACTGGCTTTTCTAAGAAAAACACATTTATTTTCTCTCACTCTGCCAGTCATTTCTATTAAAATAGAACCAATTACTTCATGTCTTGTATCTCTTAAAGTACACTGATTTGGACAACAGAGAAAATCTCATGCATGTTTTCATTAAAAGATATTTTAAAATAACTTATAAACATGTATATCTTGATTCTACATTGTTTGCCCCACACCACCAAAATATATGATACAGTGAAAATTGAGACTACAGTGAGATAAATTGTAACAGGAGCATCGACATGGAGTTCATAGGGTTAAATGATTATCAGTAATTTGACGGCTAACATGCCACTTGCCGCTCTAAAGTGTATTTTTTGTTGTTGCATTTTACAGCAGTTTCAATAATGTGTGAGGTGCTCTGCAATTTCTACACGAATATAAAAAGATATTTGGCCTTGAAACAGTAATTACTTGAACGTGGTCTGATTTCTGATTCAGAGTTGGTTACAAGGCAGGAAAGTGGTTCCATGTTGGTGGAGTCAGTGATGGTCTGCATTTTATTGGGTTAATTGTCAACATGTAGCAACAGTCTCCTCATTGGCTGCCACTCAGCTTTTGCACTACATCTTACAACCAGTAGGAGGAGACATTGCCCTCGTTTTTCAAGTTGCTTCAGCTGAGAGCCATATCATTCATGCACTGATAGAACAAATGTGTTAAAGTATGTCGGGGCTCCCTTGCAGACACATCAGCTATAATCATTGTTTTTATTTTTGTATTGCTGCTTGTCTGAATATTTTACTAATAATTTAGCTTTATTTCATCAGTTGCCACCCCCCCCCTTTTTTTTAATAAACAATCATATGTGTCTGTCTAATATATTTTTATGCTTTTTGCTCCATGTCACGTGTGCTGTGATTGTGTTTCTGGGGGATATGAACTCTTGCAGGCGTGCCACAGCTAGACTTTTTTCAGACAAGAAGAAACAGTATAACTTGAAAATGCTGGTTACTTGAGTGGGCCCTCTAAATTTAACCCAAGTGTGTGCTATCTTTAGTTTGTCCGTGGTGCCCCAGCCCTGTCCTGCCCACAGTCTGCAGTTTGTTCAGTTAAAACATACCGTTCGAACTGGGGAGATTGTCCCCCACACCACAGCACCAGTGGCAGCTGCATCGACTTCCTCAACCTGTGGTTGACTGAGTGGCTGAGGCTTTTTGGGATATCATGAGAAGCGTCTGCCAAACATACAGGCGTGTAGAGACACGTCCAAAGGGGCCCCTGTCTCTGCACTTTCCTTTCCCAAATCGCCACAGAAACCAGCTTCTATAGAAAATGTGAACAGTCGCATGATGTGTGCAGCCCCTCATCTGCTCCAGACAGAGCAAAACAACGGTCATAGAGAGTATTATCACTGCAGTGAATGTAAGAAGACTATTTATGTTCTGGTATTGATTATACTGATGAGGGAGATTATAATTGTGCTACTAATGTAGGTGTTTCTTAATGCTTACAGCCCTCTTGGGTTTCAGCTCCACTTAAGAACTGTAATAAGGTTTGAAGAAAATACATTCACCCTGTGAGCTATTTCCAAGCTATTGCAAATGCAATAGTAAAATCAGCTTTACCTGTTCGCTTGACAACAGTAAGAGCGGACTACTTTTTGCTTTTGGAAATGTGTGTGTATCTACATTCGTTTCCATGGCACCAAGACATGGCCAGTGGAAGCATGTTGGTTGTTTGATTTTGAGCCAAGGCATCTCTAAAATCATCACAGATAGCTTGAAACATTTCTGTCATATTTTGTCTGCTACTTGATACAATTCCATTGGCAGTGAAATGATCTCGTCGTTGACAGTACCAAGAAGCAACTCTATCTCCAGGCTGTACTGTGTCACTCATGGGCCATCAATCGACAGAGTAAATAAACACAAACCTGTATTTGTGTTCTTAGGCGTTATTTTGACGCTGCATCTAGATGTATTTAAAGCCACGCATTAAAGCTTTGACAGTGTGTCGAAGTTGTTGTTGCTGATAAAATTTGCCCACCCTAGGATTTTGTCTTAAGTCATTTTTATTGATACGAGCAATGGGGAAGTGGGCAGTCTGGTAGTTTAAATTTAGCCCCAGGTTGTGATTTGAGTTTCTCAGAAAATGTTTGGCTGTAAAATGGCAGCCGTGTTAGATATCTTGTCTGGGAGAAAGGTTACACTTCCAAGGTGTGCAATGGCAGAGCTGCATGTCTCGATCTCTATTTAGGGAAACTTTGGTGTTCCATCTCAGAGTTCACTGCTTCTGAGAAAACCCCCCTCCTGCTTTGCAGTTCCAATAATGTCTTCCAGATGACCAGTTGTCTTACATGGAGTTTTTTGTGTGTTCTATGGTTAGGGGGATTTTTAGTAATCCAGCTTCTTCACATGCAACATGCCAGCCGGTGTGCTACGCTGGTCAAAGAGGATGTGGAATTGAATGAAGTGGTTCATTATTTGCATGGTTTAACATTCTTTGGTAGGAGAGTGTAGGTGCTTGGTAATCACTAGCATGCATGCATAACTGGGAGCAGCAGTAGTATAACGTTTTAAAGTGTGATCATTTTTAAGGTAGAAAGAAAGACAAATATGGTTCCTAGAAAGGCTTCCATTCATAGATTCTCAGCGTTTTGAATCTGCAGGCTCGGTGTTGAACAGTCGAGCCTTTCAGTAAAGAGCCCTTTTAAAATGAGCCTTTGCAAATCCAAATAAAACCCTTGCCAACCCCTGCATCCTTTCATGTCCACACCTGGGTACAAAGTTCTAAAGGGGAGAAAACTCAGACCTGGCTTACCTCATATCACAGGGTATTTGCTTTAGTTCCTTGGACCAGCTTGGGCTAACTTAAGTGCTCAGCACCTCATTTTTTTAATCAGTCTGCTGTAAATACCCACCTTTTACTTTTGATGGCGGCGCTTTGGTCTTGTACCTCTGAAGTTCTGAGTAGGTCATAAGTCATGCACCAAATCAAAAGTTGCCTGTTCAGATTAATTGTAGCTCGCGATATTTAATTTTATACAAATATTTATCATAACCTGTGATGACTGGCTAACGGGTCTGGATTGATTTGACTTGCCTTTTTACTTTGTTTTGTAATGTGTATTTGCTCTTATGACCTTTGAAGTCACTTAAATTATGTAACAAAACAAACTCATTCTTTGTCACTTTTACTCAAAAAGAACATGAAATCTCAGAGAAATCCATTTTCAGAACAGCCGGACAAATGGGACAGGATCTGTTTTAATTTGCAATCTAAATTTAATCTTTTTAAACAAAGGTCCTCTGTTTTTAGATGCTGTGGAAGATATTTATATTCCATAATTTCCACGTGTTTAAAAAAATCAGCGGAGAAAAGCATTTTCTCTTCATTTCAATTCATTAAATTTCTCCTGGGGCGCTCACTGAGTTTTATAAATCGTATGCAGTCATCTATCTTAAGACTACTTAAAATACATAGTGAAAATAACTCTAATTATAACTGTAAAGATTGTTAATTTATTTATATTGGAGTCACATTTTTTAATGGTTTAATTATTACACACACACGTGTTGGTTACTTATATTCAGTAGGCAACTGATGTCAAAAAAAGTTTCACAAGACAAGGAACTAAGTGGAAAAACAATTTGTAGTAAAAATAGCTGTTGCTGACAATCTCTTGTTGTCTCTTCCAGGTTATCTGTTGGACTTAACAGAACAGTTTTCTCCTCCAGACACGGCTCCACCAATGCTGGCCAGACTGCTGCAAACTATTGAGAAAAAAGGTGAGCTTTTTCATTTTTACATTTCTGTTTAACCACATTTAACTGTACTTGCATGATCTGTGATTTAATAAACTAAAGGGTATTAGTTATGCCAGTAAATGTTAATGAATGTGCTTTCACTGTTGCATTGCAGGTCTGGACAATCCCACTTTATATCGCACATTTACTGCTGGTGCTGGCCATGAAGTGAGGCAGCTTTTCGAATGTGGTAAGTGGTTTCTCGATCACACCTTCTTTGAGACTGAGAAACAACGGCAACTTTGCAAAAGTCGAGCGAGGGAGACGTATGCAAAAAGAGGAAGTTGCTCAGACATAAATGATTGACATGACCAACGATGATGAAAAAAGCTAAACGTGTGGGGTGATGTAAAATGATTTGTGTGCATATAAACAGTAGGTTAAAAAGAACATACAGGGCTGTGGAGGTTTTATTGCACCAGTTGTCTACCTTTGCATTATAGAGTTTTGCACATCAAACCTAAGCTTGTAATTAAAGTGTGCAGAAATAAGTTTAAGAACATGTGTGTTGCCTTGCATTTCAGATCCTTCCTCAGCAGAACTAGATCAGTTGGAACTTCCAGTCCTTTGTGATGGTCTGCACAGGTATCTTCAGGATCTTCCACAGCCCATCATCCACTCTGCAATATGTGCTCAAATGGTCCTCACCACGAAAGGTGAGAACAAACGTCAGCAATGTTTCTGTGATTCTGTGTTTCCTCTGTACTGTTGGCTTTGAAAGGAAGCACTGAAGTAATGCACCCCTGCCCTGCCATAGAACATTCAGTACTTTGAACACGAAACCACAACACATCATGAGTGCTCCCACAGATGGCACGTTTCATCCGATTGTTTGTAATGCACGTTTTCACAGTATAACAAGCTTAGTAATATATGTATTTTGTTGCTGCTTTTATTTGCTACTGCTGTTGCAAGTAGACAAAAAAAATCTCACACTACACACTGTTCTGCAATACTGCATTCTCTTGCAGTCACATGGCCAGAAACAGGATATATGTGGTTGATAGGAACTAAAACAAGCCTGAAAGTGTATCTCTAGCATCGCTGAGCAGCCAATCACCTGTCAGTGTACCTTACACTCATTGTCAACCACACAGTCTCTGTGGTTTTAAAAGTTAACTGCACATGACACTTTTTTCCTATCACATCATCGTTTTAAGAAACCTCTTCCTTTTAATGTTCCTCTTAGATTTGGATAGGGTTTATTGCAGTATCAGTTTTTCACATCTGTCTTGCTGACCTTTCGTCTGTTCTCATCAACAGAGGTGGTGAATACTGAGGAATGTGCCCAGCTGCTACGTCGCATTGCCAGCACCCCGAGCCTGCCTCCGCAATACTGGCTAACTCTCCACTGTCTGCTCAGGCATTTCTCTAGAGTGTGTGAAAACGGCTCTAAGAACCTGCTCTCAGCTAGAACACTGGGCGAGATCTTCAGCCCTGTGTTTTTCAGACAGCAAGCCACCAGGTGGGTGTCACAGCAGAAGGACCACGTGCCACTGCAACATAATTGGTCTGTCACACTCAGACAGCAGACAGACAAGTGTGCGTGCTCAGTGCTGCGTTTCTGAGAGACAGAATCAAACATGCTTTCTGCAGGCACATGCACGCACGTGCGCACATTTTCAGTACACAGTCTGTCACAGGCAGTCATGGGTTTTAGCTGTACACGGATATAGGTTGGAGCTTTTATACTTACCAGCTGTGCTGCACAATTAACATAGCTAAGCCTGAATTACCATGAGATTTAAACTAGCACAAAGCAGAAGAAACTGTCACTTGCGTTGTAAAACACTGACTTTATTTAACATGCCCTTTCCTCTTCACAGTTGTGAACCCAGCCTGGATGCTCACATCAGGATCATTGAGGTTCTGGTGACCAGTGAATGGAGTGAAATGCAAGCTGCTCCAGGTAGTTAACATGTCATTTTTTTTTTTTAAATCCTGCTGGTTTTGGCATTGTTGAAGAAAACGGTACACAAGAGTTTAACACAACATAAAGCCTGTTCGCTGCTCTTCTGCTGCATTTTCAATTGGATGCAGTGCATGGACGCATGTTCTGCAGGGAATTAAATATGATATGAGCACAACATGAATTGAGCACCCTGAGAGAAGAACTCTATTTTTAGCTGGAAGAATAGTTTGAAGGCCTACTGGGTACACAGTTGTGGTGAACTAGTGACATTTGTAAACACATTTGGATTATTTAATCCCGCACTGCTTTGTGGATGCACATACCCTGATTTTCTTTTTTTTACAGTGGAACAGTTTCCATGAGTTAATTTCCAAAGTTTTAGCTGCAGGTTAAAATTACTCTCTGAGAAATAACCATTACAAGTTAATTTTATGGTCTCGTCACATAGAGGGGTCTTATATTAATTAGTTGGCAACAGACTGCAACTTTGTTCAATGTCCATAGGGTTTGTAAATAAGCCCTGAATGTGAAGATTTAAAATGAAAGCAAATGATAGAATCGTGTTTTACGTTCTGTTTGGTAATGTCAGTTGCAGAACTGCACAAAGTCTGTTTTTATGTTTTAATTTTATGGTGGTTGGTCTGAATAGATGAAGCTAGTATGATGGTGTGAGTGCAGCACGTTGCGTGGAACAGTTTATGTTTTTACAGTGCTAGTAAAAGCCCGGTCGTTGGCTGAGGTGGTGGCCTAGGACTGACTGCGGCTGTTTAAACGTTTTATTACCTGTTGCAGCTATTTATAATGTTCCTGTGCAGGGCCCACTCTCAGCTGTCAGTAATTTGCACCTGCGGGAACACTTTGGCAGAGGGACAGATGGATGGACAGAGGATAGAAGGGTGAATAGACAGTCACGCAAAGACCAGAACATTTTTAGTTCTTTACGTGCACACACACAAACATAAATGTGTCCCTGTCAAAATGTACGATTAGCTTCAGGTGTGCCAAACTGGTTTGAGTCACCTGTGTCTCTCGGATAACATACTTTGTAAACACGTATGTACATTCTGTTCGTATTTTTCTGTGAATTTCTTGTGTGTGTGCACACGCATGCATGTGTGTGTGCGTGCCTCCTCCCAGTTACTGCGTGCCTATTTTAAGTAAGCAACAAAAGGCCCACTTAGATTTGGTTGGCTGGAAAGTCGGCCTGCTCCACAGAGCACTTCTTGTTAACTGAGGGCTGCCTCCAGTTTCTAGGGCCAGTCTCCCCCTCCCCCCTACCCCCTCGGTCCTCCCTCTGCCTAGATCTCCACATGTCCTCCCTGCCTCAAAGCGCCCAGCTCAGCAAATATTTGAAACTTTGCAAGTTAATCATACGACTGAACACCCCCTGCCTCCTCCTTTACAAACAGACAGAGGGAGTGACCAAAGAGACGTAGAGAAAGAGAGGGAGAGAGATGTAGGGACACACGCACACAGCTGGCACGAGTGGCTGCTTTCAGAGGAGGCAGCACTGACACCAGAGCAGCTACTGTTAATCATTAACTATCTGGCTCCATGTGAGCAAGCTTTAGCCTTTCAGAGCTCAGAAAGAGAGAGGCAGAGAGGAGGAGACTTGGCCTATTACCACACTCGCAGCAGGAACTGAGCAGTCAGTAATCTAGGCAGTCGCATGTTGCACCTGCTTCACACCGAGGAGATTACCTGGATTTTATTAAGAAGCACATAAAGCTGTAGCACTTTTTAAGGGTCAAAACAAGCCGAATACAGTTTTCTCTGTGACCTAAACTATGAAATGGAACTTAACTGGAGGACTTGAAAGAAATTCTGTTGGAATTAACTTGCCTTTTGGGAATAAAGTAGAGGCTCCAAAGAAGAAGCTCTTGATGCCCCAAAACATGCACAACTTGCAACGTAAGTCTGATGTACTTTTTAAACCGTCACACAAAAGTGGAGTGATGTATTTCTGCTGCTTCTACATTTCATACTGAAAATGAGACACAAATATCAGAGCTTAAAAAACAGAATAGGAAGAACACATTTTTAAGCTTCCATTCATAGCAACCAGTGAACAGTTTAAACCAAAGCCACAGGAAGTTATGAAAGGGTTGTGAGATATAGAATGTATTATCAGTTGTGCTGATGAATATTAAGATTTAGATGTATAACTTAAAAAGAGTGTATACATGTTTGCTAACGGCTGTGTGATGCTACAGGAGAGAAATTCAGATTTTACAGCCAAACAAAATGCTTGAGAGAACAGTTACAGTTAATTCACTAATTTAGGTCACGGAGAAAACATTTTGTTACAGTACACTGGTTTGATTGTGTGCTCTGTTTTGTTTATCCTCTCTTCTTATGCACGTAGAGTCTTAAGAACAGTTTCTCAATCAAATCTTGCAGTACTCGGAATGCGCTCTTCTTGAATCCTTTCGGTTTACAAAGAACTGGGTCTATTTTAATTTCACTAAGGAAATTAAGGGAGCTATCCCTGTCATACTGAGTGTCACACTGTGGGATTACACGCGTATTTCGGAGCTCTGGGTGCCGCTGACCGGGCCAGGCATTATAATTTAGCTGCGTACGTGCTGCTGCAGCAGAGCTGGCTTTGTCTGAGTGCCAGCAGTGGGACGGACTAAACCTCTGCACGACATGCAGAGGGAGGGGCTGAGCAGCCTGCAGGAGAGCGACCAAGCTCAGGGAGAGGGAGGATCACAGAGGAAAAGCATGGAGCAGGTCCTTCCCCCCTCTGCTAGTGAAGAGATGCTGTACATTTGCTCTTAAGATGGATGCATAATGCTGGATGCTGCTGAGAGGGGATTGTGTTTTCAGTTTTCTGTTCCACCGCAGTGTTGTTAAGATCTGAAGCAGGAAAGTAAAAGGTAATGGGCTTTCAGAATGACCTCATCGCTCTCAGGAAATGAAAGATGCAGGAGTGGTTGGTGACAGACCCCCAGTGTGATTGGCTGTGGTAAGTGATGTAACACGTTACTGAGCAGGCTGCCCTTAATGGATTTTGAAATTGAAATTTCGGTGGTCCTATGTAAAATGCGATTTTTTTTGCCGTCGGTCACATTATTGCAAGCTATCTTATTAGGATGTGAGTTTGGTGCTTTTGGTAAGCAAATGTTTTAAGTAGTGATTGTTCACACGACTGGTTTTAATAATTGGAAATTGTTGATAAAGTGCGACGAGATCAGGAGGCTGACGTAAGGAGAAGAGAAGTGGAAATGTGCATGTGTGTTTGAACTGCCTGGCTGCATTTTGCAGAGATGATAAACCCTTGCATTTTCTGCAGTGTCACAGTTTTAGCTGTGAGGCAAATGAATGGGATGGTGCTTGCAGTCTCCATGAGAGAAATATCCTGCAATGTCTGTTACTGCAGTATTGGTGTTAATGCAGAGGGAGTGAACAAAGACAGTGCAGATTTGTGGGTTAAAAATAGCCCGCTACCTTAGTTCTGCTACTGCTGCCCTCACTGAGAAGCTGTCAGCTTGCGAGCAGCCACTGCAGATTTAAGATTCTTTATGGATCTAGTCTATCCCCATCCAGACCACAGGCGCAATTCCAATCTTAACTCAGACTGCAGACAGGAGATGTGATTCAGTGTCCAGCTCAATGGCTGATAAAAAAAAACCCTGTGGAAAAATCAATAGTCTGCTAAGTGTCAACCTGTATTCACAGCCAGTGTAGTCTTTTGTAAAATAAAGGGCTGTTTATGTATTTGAATGTGTTTTTATGCTTTTGTGGATGAACAAAAGGATGTGATAGTGTTTGTTATTGCCGTTACCTATACATTATAATAACTGCTCTGTAGTTATAGCAGTTAGTAGCAGATAGAGGAATATTTACAGACAGCCCCCTTTTCTTGAATGAAATTCAGTCTCCCTGACTCACTCATTCTCTCCTCCCACTGCCCAAGCATCACACCCTTTCCGCTGGAGAGGGGCGGTATTTTTTTTTAGCTCTGTTGAATCAATGGAAAATGTTAGAGAGGGATAGAGCCACAGAGAGAGAAAGAGAGTTGTGTGTAATTCAGAGTAAATGCATGATTCCTATGCAATCGTTTATAGACAAATGGTATAGTGGCTGCCACATGCATTATCCATGTTTTGTTTCATGAAGAGGTTTCATGAAATGCATCATGAGGAGACTGAAAAGCAGGGTGCATCAGTCTAATGTAAACATGTGTACGACGGTTACATCGTTCAGTATACACTGTCTCTATTTACATTCTCTGCCTGCTCCTCTTGTCCTAACAGCTCTACCTCCTAAGCCACCCAAGCCCACATCTGTGACTAACAACGGTATGAACAACAACATGGCTCTACAAGACGCTGAATGGTACTGGGGCGACATCTCAAGGGAGGAGGTCAATGAGAAATTGAGGGACACTGCAGACGGTACGTTCTTGGTACGAGACGCCTCGACAAAAATGCACGGAGACTACACTCTGACTCTAAGGTAAGGTCCCCATCTTCACTCATTTCCCCCTCATCAACATCTGTGTATTTTTAGCAGGGGGTTTAACTATTTATTTGCTCTGTTTATCTACAGGAAAGGAGGTAACAACAAGCTCATTAAAATATTCCATCGGGATGGGAAGTACGGCTTCTCAGACCCACTGACCTTCAGCTCAGTCGTTGAGCTCATCAACCACTATCGCAATGAATCACTGGCTCAGTACAACCCTAAGCTGGACGTCAAGCTGCTGTATCCCGTCTCCAAACACCAGCAGGTAAGTTAGAGAAGAGTCAAAGCGACCACATTTGAAATGCGTATTTCAAAACCTCCTCACTGAAGCTTGTTCATTAATCTTTTTCTAGGATCAGGTGGTGAAAGAAGACAACATCGAAGCTGTTGGGAGGAAGCTCTGCGAGTACCACCAACAGTACCAGGAGAAGAACAAAGAGTACGACCGTCTGTATGAAGAGTACACCAGAACGTCACAAGTGAGTATCACCTAACCCCACTGGAATCATTATCACGTATGTGATATTTCACAGTCACACACTCATACTTTGCCTCCTCCTTCCAGGAAATCCAAATGAAAAGGACGGCGATAGAGGCGTTTAATGAAACCATAAAGATCTTTGAGGAGCAATGCCAAACACAAGAGCGGTACAGCAAAGAGTATATCGAGAAATTTAGGAGGGAAGGCAACGACAAGGAGATCCAGAGGTAAGATAGACCACGAGTTCTGTGTCGACTGAAAAGGAGCAACATGTAAGGAGTCAAATCTTGATCGTGAACAACATTGTTTTGTTTTCAGGATCATGGGAAACTATGAAAAGTTGAAATCAAGGATAAGCGAAATTGTGGACAGTAAGCGTCGCCTGGAGGAAGACCTGAAGAAACAGGCAGCAGACTACAGAGAGATCGACAAGAGGATGAACAGCATCAAGCCCGATCTCATCCAGCTCCGCAAGACCAGAGACCAATATCTCATGTAAGTCTAACACTCAGACATGGCTTAGTTTCCTTCAGGGGAGTCGGTCTGTCCTGGTTTTCAATCTCCACGTGTCTTTCCCTCCCGCAGGTGGTTGACCCAGAAGGGAGTCAGACAGAAGAAACTTAACGAGTGGCTTGGAATCAAGAACGAGAACACAGAAGAGTGAGTATCATTCGAGTTTGAACAACGTGACACAGAAATCAAACGCCTCAACCACATAACTTAACATTTATACTTTTCTTCTTTCTTCTTCTAGTCAATATTCTATGGTGGACGATGACGAAGACCTCCCGCATCACGACGAGCGGTCCTGGAAGCTGGGCAACATCAACCGACCGCAGGCGGAGGCTCTCCTCCAGGGGAAGAGAGACGGAACATTCCTGGTTCGAGACAGTAGCAAAGCGGGATGCTACGCATGCAGTGTTGTGTACGTATTAATCTGTGTGTTGTTCAAGCGGCGTATGACGCACCATTTTCACCTGCGTCTGTAAAAGATGCTCACATGGGCATAAGCACAACAACAAAGGTGTGCATATTTGTAAAGGACGTAATTTTATTTAATTTAATGTCCTGTTTGTGTAGGAGGAGTGGTTACATCCACTTAATGCTCTTGAGATGTACAAATGCACATTTGATTGAGTGAGCTAATTGTGTTTTGTCCTCTTTGTCTTCACAGCGTGGAGAATGAGGTGAAGCACTGCGTCATCAACAAGACACCCTCAGGTTATGGCTTTGCCGAGCCATACAACCTGTACAGCTCACTGAAAGAACTCGTACTTCACTACCAGCACACATCTTTGGTCCAGCACAATGACTCTCTGAATGTGACGCTAGCGTACCCGGTATATGCCCAGCAGAGACGGTGAGGGACCGTAAGGGATGTATGCATTTGGACACAGAGAAAAGGCCTCATGGTTGGAGTTGGAGATGCATTTTGTCCTGTGACTCCGTGTAGAGAACAAGGCTCTGGTGCCTAACTCGGACTCAAGCTGAGGAAAAAAGACGCAATAAAGCCTGAAACATTTCAACGACTTTGCCTGACCACAAGCCCGAGGCGAGTCTGAATGTAGATCTCTCTTTTTTGCTTTTTTGTGGGAGCACAGAATGGAGCAGAAACTGCTGTTACTCCCCCAGTGGAGGACATATGAGGCCTTTTCCCAACGGTGCTTGTTCTTTTTCAAAGCTTTACCAGCCGGAATGTCGATTCGCAGCAGACAAACTCTTCAGACGAAAACTGTACTCACCGGCCACGACGTTCTTGTTTTTTTCCACTTTGTTTTTTTTCCCTTTTACTTCATTTACGTGTGTCATTGTTTCTGCACAAGTGTTTGTGTGTATGTAGTTGTGAGCGTGCGTGCGTGTGTGTGTGTGATTGTCCATGTGACCAAAACTCATAGAATCAGGAAACTGTGTGATGTCAGGGGCTGTGTAACACATTCACTTGTGTTAAACTGTTCAGTAGCAAAACCATGGATCAGCTAATAAATGTAGCAAAATGGCACTTTTAAACAAAAGTTTTAATTTAATTTTCTTTTTAAAAAGACTCTTACGTACTTATAACAAAAAGAGCAGAAAGGACGAGATGTCAGCACCTCCCCTTTGAACCGTTGAGCATTATAGTGCAGAAGTAAACGTGATCTTTACTGTTGGCAGGTGAAACTATGAATGGACTTACTATTTCATGTACATTTGTGAAAATGTATTCAGTCATGAATCACAGTGCACCATACCAAAAAGGATCAGTTCCTGTTTAGTTGTAATTCTGATCTGCTATGCAATTCTTTCTCCATTTTTGTTTTTCCTTCAGAATTGTTCTATTCTGTTGCAACCCACAATATAAGCTTGTTTTATTGCTTGTAAAAAAAAATGTTCCTGTGTAAATATCCAAGAGGATATTTTGTGTCAAAATGCCAAGATACAGTAAAAAAAAGCTTATGATTTTTAAAAGATAATAGAAACACTTATGATTTACTTTAACAACTGATATACAGATGGAAAAATCAGTATTTTATTAGTCTTTTTTTGTTTTGCTTCAAACTAATGTTCTTCTCAGGCAGAGCCTTTTGAGTGATCGAGCTGCATCAGTCTGTTGCAGCTCCTTGTCAAAACGGCAAAGTTGGAGCACTCGGAATGGGGCGATGGTATTGTTAGGACCCTTCTCAACCACAACCATGAAAGACAGTATAGATTTATTTTGTTATAAAATATATATGTTCCCACATGAGAATATATGAGAGTATAGACCGGTGTTTTCGACTGATAGATATTGTTCTTAAAGATCACTATACATTTGTCCACTTAGTATTTTTCTGTATCAGAAAATCACTGTGCTTACATGGGTGGATCAGCTCATTTCAGATACTCTGTAAATCACTATTCAAAGAGAACACGTGCCACGTGGAATCCTCATTTTACATTTATCTTTGTTTTTTTGCTTCTCAGCTGATTGGTACATGTGTGTAGGCCCAATAAAACGGTGGCCACCACAACTTTTTTTTTCTCGTCATCCCTTGTTAATGAAATCTATTTAATGTGAAAAGTTGCAAATTGAATAATTCGAGATAAAGACTAGACTGTCTTGTTCATAGTACCGTGAAATGATTCAGATGGTTTATTCGTCCTGCAAAATGTAGGCCTGGTCAGCACAGCAGCTGTCGAGCTGATCTGTTCATATATCTTTGCATAACAAATTTGTTGTCAGTGTAATCTTGATTATCGCCGCCGCTGCCTTCGGCACAAGTAAATAAGTATTTGTAGGTGAAACGGGGTTTATGCCTCCTGTCAAATGAAATGTGAACAACAAACGATACCTGTGATTGAAATAAAGTAAGTGACATTGCCACATGATGACAAATCCCCCAAAACGGCAGGATTGTTGTACAGCAACAAGTAAAAAAGTGTTGTAGATACATTTGACCAATTATTCATCCAAGATTAATTAGTAGCACATTGATATTAACCATCATTTATCTTAGGTTTTTATTAGTTCTGTCGAAGCCATTAACAGATGTTTTTGGATTGTGTCATAACTGACATTTCTTCTAATAGTAGTCATCGTACTGAAATTAACCTCCTCAACAACAGCTGGCATGAATTTTGTTATTTGTTGTTCAAATATATTCTTCACCATTATTTTTTTTCTTCGCCTCAATTTCTGGGTTGTATGATCATTTTAGGTGTTTTTTTTTTTATTTTTATTTTATTTTTAAGGCTCATCTTTTGTGTCCCTAACGTGATAATTGGATAAAGATTCACCAGTGTTCCCCAGTTTTGCTTCAAAATCTGTATTGGGCTTTGTTAAAAAATGAAATAAAACACTTCTTTATAAAGCAACAAGTCATGTTTTATGTTTTGTTTTGTACATCTGAAAACATTTCTTACTGGAGAATGTTTTTTATGCCATATCATAAAAAAAACATTTTTTACTGCCATACAATAATCCCTATGATACAAACTTTGTTGTATGTCATTAACTTTGTTCTTTTTCTCCCTAGTTTATCTTTCCTTCTTTTCCGCTCTCTTTCTGTGTCCTCAAAATTTTAAGACCAGTTGAAACATTTACATTTTGCACTGTTGCATCTTAAGAAGGTTCCATCAAGACACAGGACAATTCTCGGCCCAAATTAGGCTTGTCACTGGTGCCAACTGCAGTCCCTTAACCATTATACGCCATCAATGAGAGAAGGGTTTTAAGAACAAAAAACGCCTTCAACTGATGGAAGCCATCAGGACCGCCAACGGTAAATTTTTTCTCATGAGAGAACAAAACTTTCTTCCACCTTTCAATGTCCCATGTTTGGTGCTCTAATGCAAACTCCAAACGGGCAATTTTGAAAAAGGAGACAAGGCCTTTGAAGACATTTTTTGTTGTGGGACTGCAGTCAAAACGTCATAGTATAGTATGTCGTCCAAAATTGGTCAAAAATGTCATAGTAAAGTATGTCGTCCAAAATCGGTCAAAAATGTCATAGTAAAGTATGTGGTCCAAAATCATGAAAAAACATAGAATAGTATGTCGTCCAAAATCACTCAAAAACGTCATAGTATA